>NC_029791.2:4286696-4289628 GCF_000816755.2 Arachis ipaensis | reverse complement strand
GTTATATATTTTTATCTTATTATTATTTAATAAATATTTTATGCTCAAAATGAGATTTATTTATTTATTTTAATTAATTTATAATTTTATTTTTATTGTTATATTATTATTAATTTTTAAAATATTATTAAAATTTGTTATTTTATTATTAATTATTTAAAATTTAACATTAAAATTTGTTATGTATATTTAATTTTTTTAACTTATAAAATTATAAATCCAATCTAATTCAAACGGTTTAAAATTTGATCGGATAAAATCGAATTGTGTACAAATTTATCAGATGAGTTTTTTTACTCAAATCCAATCAACCTAATGCTTTTACTTGATTGAATAATCCTTGAAGTTTGATCCAAGATTCTGGGATCATATCAGTCCTCAGTTCTCACCTAGCTTATACCATTATCGTCGTGATAAATTCTAAGTCTAATTACTTTTTGGTATTTGATTTGGCACCAAATTACCAAATTTAGGGAGCAATTTTACACACTGATTTTGGAGATTTATGTGTCCGTAAGCTTAGAAGAATTGCGTGAGAATAACTTGGAAGTAATTCCTTTTTCGGTAATAATATTTGATAACAAACAAAATTAATTAAAAATAATTAAAATTTATCTTATTTAATATTATTAATTATTATAATAATTAATGAATATTAAATAAGATAAATTTTGATTTTTTTTTATCTCTTTATTCATTTTTAAAAAATGTTGAATAAAAGTATTTAAAAATTAAATTTGTCTTGACTCGATTCAAAAAATTAGGTTAAATTCTCAATAGTAGTTATTCTCAAATTTCTTAAAATTTAAAGGACAAATTACCTATTGTGAATTTGTGATGTTATATGATTCAATTTTTGTATTAATTTAATTTATCAGTTTAATTCACTCAAATCATACCAAAATAAATAAATTTAGGTTGGTTGAACGATTAGCTTCCTTATTTATCAAATAACTATTAAAAATTTAAATTTCACTTTATATATATATAATAATTCATTAACTTACGATAAATCTATAAACAAAGTTTCAATCCACAACGAATTTAGTGCTTATCAATCTGAGAGATACAATAAAAAGTTAAAAACTAAAAATATCACACTAAAACAACACCCTAAAGATAAGGTAACTTTTTATTATTAATTTGCATAGTTAGTACATTGAACTCTAGATATATACTACAGATGTTCGCAGTGCAGTTTGAATCAGTTTTAAGTCAAAAAATAATCTAATCCAAACACTTATATTACTTCCATGCAGTGCAGTTTGAATTTGATTATTTTTTTTAGAGAATCTGATCGAATCCAATCCAATTTCAAACGATTTAGATTAGGATTGGATTTGCGATTTTGTAAATTAAAAAAAATTAAATATACATAACAAGTTTCAACATCAATTTTAAATAACCAACAATGATATAACAAGTTTTAACAATATCTGAAAAACCAATAATAACATAACACAGAAATAAAATTAGAATAAAACTTTATAACCAAGCAAAATACTTAATCAAGTCCAATCAAGTTGTTATAACCGTTTTTCACATCACGCGCTTCTTATCCTCCTCCTTATCCTTCGCGTTCGTCCTCTTTTTTCTTTGCATCCTTTCTTCTCTTTCCACTGATGTTGTTACTTCTTCTTTTTTCTTCGTCTTTTTCTTTCATTATCGTCATCTTTTTTTTCTTGTTCAACTCCTCCCTCTTGTTTTACCTTTTCATGATTCTTTTTGTTTTATTCTATTAATAAGAATAAAAAAATTAAATAAAGAAGAAGAATAAACACATAATACTGCAAAATCACTAGGAAGAAGAGGAGAAAAAGAAAAAAAAACGCAACAACAATAGCAACAGTAAAAGAATGACGATGAGGAGAAAATAATGAAGAAGAAGAATAAATGCGAATAAGAAGGAGAATTAATGCAAAGAAGAAAAAGAAGAAGGAAGATGAGTAAGAGGGGGAGGAGGAGAAACGTAGAAACATTTATGTTAGTGGGATAGTTGGACTGTGTATTCACATTCTCACTAATGAAATTGATTTTTGTTGGGTTTGAACCAATTTAATTAGGGTTACTTAAAATAAATAAATAATATAAAAATGTATAACAAATTAAATATATTATAAGTAAAATTATAAATATAATAATAAAATAATAATATTTAGTATTAAACGACTTAATTTGGATAGTTTGGATTTAAACCTCCCTGGAAACACCATTATAAGCTACATTGCTCTTTCACTTTGCCGTTTAAAGAGCATAAAAAGGAGTGTGCTAATACTTTGGACTAGGACTACACATTAAAAAAAGGGGGAAAAGTGAACTTGACTTTTAAAGTTTAAGGGTTAATGTTGTAAATAATTATTTTAATTTTAAAATATTATGAATGAATTCATTTAATTTTTCCAACATACTAGCATAAATCAAGTTATTTTAATTATGTGGGTATATAAGTATTGGTAGTGACAGTGGCATATGTAGTGGTAAGAGTGATGAAGATAACGATGACTAGGTTTTAACACAATTTGATGTGAACTATATTGTTTAGTTATACCTAATTTTGTCATGTAAGGATATAACATTATGACTGATGCTATTAACAAAATGTTGGTGAATAGACTAATTTATTCATATTTATATTATTCAAGAGACACTAGGAACAGATACTAACATAAATACAAAATATATGAATATATTATAAGTATTGGTGGCATATGTAGTGGTAAGAGTGATGAAGATAACGATGACTAGGTTTTAACACAATTTGATGTGAACTATATTGTTTAGTTATACCTAATTTTGTCATGTAAGGATATAACATTATGACTGATGCTATTAATGCTATTAAGGTGAATAGACTAATTTATTCATATTTATATTATTCAAGAGACACTAGGAACAGATACTAACATAAATACAAAATATATGAATATATTAA
>NC_029791.2:4271907-4280210 GCF_000816755.2 Arachis ipaensis | reverse complement strand
AGTCTCATATTTAAAATATATTCAATACGATGATATAATTATTCTGCAAAATGTCTATATTTTATAGTTTAAAACTATATTGATTTAGGGTAAAATCGAATGGAGGCAGATATTACACAATTCTATAAAAAAAATGTTACAAGGATATACCAGAAGGATAATTTTATGTAAATCGAATGAGCCTCATTCGAATTACACAATCTAAGAGTAATTCGAATCAGTCAAATTCGAATTACAAGTGATTAACATAAATCGAATTGGACCAATTCGAATTACACACACGTGAGCTACACTAATTCAAATTAGCTAAATTCGAATTAGTCTATAGTTTGTTGCACATGGTAATTCGAAACAGGCTGTGTCGATTTACCCACGGTATAGGCAGTCCAAGGTGATTCGAATTGCATTCATTCGAATTACTAAAGCTTCCCTTATAAATAGAGTTCGAATTGAGCTCATTCGAACTACAATTCCAAACCCCTACCCACCAAATCTCAGAGAAAACTCTTTCCATACGACTCTAATAAAGTGTTCAACATCATATTCTGCTGATGGGGGATAACCCGGACTGACTTTATCGTTTGGATGGAGTCGCCCATATAGCTGGTGTTATCAATGAAGAGGTTAGTTGCACACTTTCAACATCATATTTCGCTGATAGGGGATAACCGGGACTGACTTTATCATTTGGATGGAGTCGCCCATATAGCTGGTGTCATCAATGAAGAGGTTAATGCACACTTTTTCTTTTAAAATAGGATTTAATGTGTTACTTTTATATTTTTGTTTTTTGTTTCTTATAATGGTAGTCATCATTTACTGTTGTTAAGTTAGATATAGTGGTTTATTAATTTCTAGACGTTCGACGGATCAATTTCTAATTTGGATAATGATTCAAATAAGTAGAAGAATGAGTAGTAAAGATAATGGGGGGTGACACTTATGTAGAGTAAGATTTTTTTGTTAACATGAATAGTAGTCATTGAAGTAAATTATATAATGTTATACTATTTTTAAGAAAATATTTTTTTATTAGGCCAAGTTTGATGTATATATGATGTTATTTTCTATTTTAATGCGTAACATTATTTGGATGCGTACAAGTTGTTTTGTTTGGATTAAGATATGCATTAGTTGATGATGTTGTATAAATATGTTCCGAGATGAGAGACAATCTGATACGTTCTTTATGCAGCCCCACCGATGTATCACAAGCATGCGGCGACAAGATCGAAGGGTATGCGCCTGGACGAGAGGATCGTTCCGTACTTGCAGATGGCCGGTTTATACTATCTTGCGAGGCTGAACGAGACTTGGTTTAGGTTGGATGAGCCGCTGGTTAGTACATTCGTGGAGCGATGGCGTCCGGAGATGCACATGTTTTATATGCCGTTCGGGGAGTGCACGATTACACTGCAGGACGTGGCGTACCAGTTAGGGCTGCCAATCGATGGACATGATGTCAATGGTTGCTTGACAGATCTTCAGACGTACATCAAGGGTGGTCGCCCAACTTGGGTGTGATTCGAGGAGCTGCCGGGTGTATTGCCTCTAGCGAATTGCATCGACAAGTTTGTAGTGAAATACAGTTGGTTCCAGGAGACATTCAGAGAACTTCCTGATGGTGCCGATGAGGCCATCGTTAGGAGGTATGCCTAGGCCTATATCATGATGGTGTTGGGATTCAACTATTTGGTGACAAGTCCGGTACTTGCATTCACATTAGGTGGCTGCCATACGTAGCCAGGCTTGAGGACATGGGTGGGTATAGTTGGAGATCAGCTGCTCTCTCATGGTTATACCAGTGCTGTGCCACATGGCGAACAGACACGTGGTGAAGTTAGCAGAACCGTTACAGCTGCTTCAGTCATGGATCTTCTGGCAGTTTCCTGGATTCAAACCTGCTGGACATGATACGTTTGGCTGGCTTTGGCCTCGAGGTACTATTCTATTCAAATGCTTTATTGGTCATAATTATTTGGTGTTAGCTTCATTTATTGATAACCTAGGTTTGAGTTGCAAGTGGTCAGGTCACAACCCTACATCGAGCGAGAAGGGACCTCGAGTTGCGAGTTGGAGGCTCAGGATAAATCTCTTATATTAGCAACACTGTATATTTAACGATGATGTTTCATAACTATTTATATTCACAGTTCATTTGGATGTTGTATAGCTCTCATGACGTAGTTCAGGTAGTGCATCCGGAGATATTAGAGTCTTGGCATACGACGTTATGGAGGTCCATGACAACTTTGATATATTTTGCTGTCATAGAGTGGCACCAGATAGATCGGGTACTACCGCAGTTTGGTGGAGTACAGTCTCGACCCTGAGCCGCACTAAACATCGACTTCTTGATGTCGAAGGATGGCAGAGGCGTTGATCGGTGGTTCCCATACAGCTTGCAGTTATGACACCTCTATTGGGACAGCCGGGCAGATCATGTGATTCGGTTCGATGTTGTGCCAGACCCAGGTCCGTCGCATGAGATTCTGGATTGGTGGAGCCAGCATGGGAGGAGATTCCTGTCACCTGAGCTCTTCCTCGGTGACTCCAGGATTGTTCCTATTCTGTTGAGGCGACTCAGCGAGGTCCAAGTCGAGTTCCTGACATGGATCGGGTGGATGATGTTCCAGATAGGCGTCGAATTGAGCGGAGAGCACGTGTTGAAACATGTAGGAGCCAGCGTGAGTGGCTGTGGCTCGAGCATGCGATGGCGGGAGGTGAGGGCAGGGGTAAAGGTGGTGGACGAGGTAGGGGTCGTGCTGGACAGGCTGGGAGGGGTGGTCGTCAAGTTAGAGCTGGAGATAGGGGAGAGATGGACATGATGACGATGACAGTGTTGACGAGGATGGTGATGGTGGGGATCATGAAGGGGCTGACGGTGGAGATGATGGTGGGTATCATGGTGGAGGCGATGGTGGGATGGGGAGTGGACTTGGAGGAGGTGCGCATGACAGCGGTGGTAGAGGATCCCATGGCAGAGACTGACATAGTTTTAGCGTGGGTTACTCCAGGTCAGCTTCTATCGGACCTGTTGACCAGTAAGGGTCTTGATCCAGACTTTGGAGGGTCACACTTCCTGGACAAGATTAGCGTCATTATGCAGGAGGATGAGATAGCACGTTAGAGATCACATGCCACCGGTCCTCAGTCACACCTAGATATGGACCTGAACGAGCCTCCGTCAGTCCCGATTTAGGAACATTTTGCTTTGGGTGATACTCCTCCGTCCGCATACACAGTTGCCCCACAGGATGTTGCAGGACCGTCGAGGCCACCCCCACATTCTGAGGCAGGACCGTCGGTACCACTCCGACAGGCTGCACAGGAGGATGATGCAGACGGAGACGGAGAGGAGGACGAGGTGCCGCTTGCCCAGAGACGCCAGATGATCTGGCGCCCCTAACATTACTTTACAATGTCGCATCTGTTCCGATGATGCAATAGTATTTGGGTGTAGTATATGAGTTATGGACCGTAGTTGTTTTGACTTCGATTTGTATTTGCGTTACTTAGTTATTTGGACTTTGCGTTACTTAGTTGCTTTGACTGTGCGTGTTTAGTTGCTTTAACACTCCTAGTCGTACTTGACTTCATGTCATTATGAGTTTATATCGTTGCCACAATCATGGAGACCATGAGACATACTATCACATAAGTTTAGTAGTTAACATCAGACGAATGCTGGAAAAAAAAAACTTGTAGCATATAACATAACACAATAGTTGCAAATACATAGTCACTGTGAAATAAAAAAAAAGCGAACACTACAATAGAACACGTCGAACAGTACAATGCATAAACTCAATGAATGCACGCTAAACTAGCAAATGTTAACATACTTACGTGCAAATATGAATCTAATGCAAATAAGCTGACTAATGACTAGACATCGACTCAAGTACCCGTGGTGACACCGCCCTGTGGACACGTCTTACGTGTGTGACCTGGCTATCTGCACAGTCCACATCTCTTGGGTCTGTTCGGGTCGGCCTCATCCATGGTAGTCCGAATCCTGGTGGTCATGGGATGCCCTTCAGTTGCACACCTCTTGGATGGATCGGGTATGACTGTAGGTCCATCATACGGTGGCCAAAAACCCTTAGGGGCCATAGAGGTGAATCCCATTCGATACACGTTGAACACCGAGCTAAGGCGATACACCTGATGCACATACAGCTGCCAAGTGAGACGTGAATACACATAGCAAGCTAAGGCATGACAGCATGGATAATGAAGTGCCTGGAATTATCCGCAATCACATGTATGAGCCCTGAATGACACTCTGTAACTATCAAGTGAGAAAGACCCAGTAGGCGTGGTCTCGGCAACAGTGAACTCAGAATTATCTCTGTCATACAAAGTCACTATGAAACACCTTGATGTCTTCAGATTAGCCTCTATAGCCTTCACCAGATGTTGACTAAACTGCTGTCCAGTTCCCAGTTGGGCCTTTGCCTCTCTCCCCTTGCGAACAAATAGCTCGACCAACCTCTCGTACGTGGACTTCACCAGTGAACAAACAGGAAGGTTCCTCACGCCCTTCAGTATCAAATTCACACACTCGGAGATATTTGTCGTCATATGTCTGAATCTCCTACCCTCATCCCGATGTTGAGTCCACATCGCATATTCAATCCTGTTAGCCCAGTCACACATAGCAGGGTCTTCAGTTCGTAGAATATCAAACTAGTAATCAAATTCCATCTCAGTCTTGGCATATACCGCATTCACCAGAAGCCTCCGTGCATCCTTGCCCTTAAAGGTCAGGGCAAAATTTGTGGCCGGGAACCTCAAGTGCCACCTTGATACTGTTGTGCTGATCTGATATCACCAGAATACCCGACTACGGAGTCACGTGCTGGCGGAGGTGGGATAGAAAAATGACCACGACTCAGCATTCTCACCCTCTATAAGTGCAAATGCAATAGGCAGGATGTTGGAGTTTCTGTCTTGGGGAATCGCAATGAGCAACATACCCCCGTATTTTCCGTACAAGTGGGTCCCATCGATACTGACCAACAGCTTGCAATGCCGGAATGCCTCAATACATGATGGGAATGTCCAAAAAAGCCGGTGAAAAAAGGCTTGCAACTGGTCCACTTGCCCTTCCACTCACACAGGACTCGTCCTCAACACTGCAACACTACCAGGCATCGTCATCTGCACACCCAGGACCCATCGCGGTAACTCATTGTATGACTCATCCCAATCTCCGTAAATCTGTGCCACGGCCTTCTGCTTAGCTAACCAAACCCTCCTATAAGTCAGTCTAAAGCTGAAATATGCCTCTGCCGCATTCAGTAGTACCTTGATACACACGGTTACATCAGCTCTAACCATTGGTAGTATGAAGGCCGATATCACATGATAATCAAAACTCTTGTGATCGCTCGAGATCGACGTGGCCAGATAAGTATGTGGTCCATTGTACCGTTTTACCTCCTAAATACCTCTACGCTGGCGGAGACTGATCATAATCAACCATGTGCACCCGTTGCCAAATTCCTTACACTTCCCAAAGTACTTGCAATAATCAGACTCCACCACTTTGTACTGTACCCCGCGTTGGATGCTATAGGTTTTCACACTTAACACATCCTCTTCTTTGTCCTAAAATTGCTAACCAACTTGAAACTCCATTAGCCCTCCGATACCCTGTGTATCTCTGGCACCAAATCCAATAGGTTTGCCAAGAACCCCTTCCTATCTCATGACATCCAAGTCCAATGTTGAAAAGTGCTATCATCGGCAATGATGTCTGATCGTCATCATCATCTGGCAAAACATCGTCTATACCATCTGGTGCCCACACTGTAATGAAACCGGCGCTGTATCAATAATACCAACTTCGCCGTCACCACTGCGGTTAAGATCAGCTGCGAAGAACGGGGAGGCAACCACCATTGCCTGAGGTGCAATCACAAGCACGGATGAAGATACATCAACAGGCCTCGAACTAGAACAGGCTGCCGTTGTTGGAGTTTGGGTTTCCGATTCGAATCACCTGAGCTAGAGACCACTTCTACAAGCTTGGCCAACTGCTCAGGTGTCCTGACCTCGGAAAACTACCGACGACAATGGAACAGAACCTCCAAATCCTCGCTACTCCTATGACAAACGAATCGTACTTCACATCATCTCGTAGAACTAAAATCGGAATGCGATAGAATAACTTCTCAACCCGTTTCACGCCTTGCAACCCCAGTTTTTGGATTATAGAATTCAGGAACTCAGCAAAGCTCGTTGTAGGTTTTAGAAAAACACTGAAGGGATCCTTGTCAGTAAACTTAATACCAGAGCGTATTTTTTTCTTAATCGATCCTCTATAGTGAACCAACACTAAAAAATTCTCCTCACTAGCCATTGTGTTTCACTTTCATGGGAGGAATTCATATTCACATCATATTTATATACGTTGGGCCTTAAATTAATCGAATTTACCTAGTTCAAATTACATGTTCTTGGTAATTCGAATCAGCCAAATTCAAATTATATAAGGACAACTATATGTGTAAATCGAAAGAGGTTGTTTCGAATTACTAGAGACGTTCTTTCATGCATAAATCGAATCAAGGTGATTCGAATTGGTCCAATTCGATTTATGTTTATCACTTGTAATTCAAATTTGACTGATTCGAATTACTCTTGGATTGTGTAATTCAATTGAGACTCGTTCGATTTACATAAAATTGTCCTTCTGGTAGATTTTTGTAACGTTTTTCTTTTTGGTAAAATTGTATAATATCTACCTCCATTTGGTTTATATATGTAATTTATCCATTGATTTATCAAATTTTTCAAATGCCAAATTGATTTTATTTGTAATATTTCTTTGAACTATTTTAACCATTAACCACACTTTTAATAAATACAATTATTTTACAAATTTTACTTGTAATATGAAACACAATGCTTTTGAAGGTCAAGATATCTTTTTATATTAGCCAGTTCATGCACGATATGGATTTTAATAATTTAATAAATAAAACCATACATAAAATGGATTGCATGAGCTAATCATGGTTGTCATTTCAATTTCTTTTCGTACAAGATTTTTCTTATACAATGAATTCAGTAAAAGAAAGTAAAAATTTTCTACAAATAGCGAGGTTATTGTCTAAACTCTCAAACTCTGAGTCACACGTTTTCTTACATCACAATATAAATATAATATCTTAATCTGAGGTCGAAATTTAATTATTATTTTATTTTCTTTCATGTTCCGCTTTTTGAAAAGTTTGAAAAATACATTAAGAAATGCAATGTATGACAGAGAAAATTAACGAATTAAAATAATGACGAAAAGCTTGCGTCAACTAACGACAACTACAATCGTCGTTTCGCTTTTTCCTTTTGATTTGGACACAATTAAGAATTAACATTGCTGAACTCAAAACTCAAAAGCTTCAACCTTCAAATATAATTTGATAGTTAAAATATTCAAATTTTTAATAGTTATTTTTAAATATATAGTAATTTATTAATCGACAATAAATTTTTAACGAATATTATATGATAAGTCAACTTCATGTAAAATTGATAGTTGAGAATCGTTAAATACTTTAAATGATTTCATTAAATTTTCATTTTTTTTTGTTTCCGATGGTATCTCCTAACCCGAGAGGTCAAGAACTGAGCTCCATTTAAGGGTCTACAACTGGCCAATAGGTTGCTACATGCACAAGGCGGAATTCTAACCCCCGACACTTGCTTAAGCGGACGAGTGAGTTGATCACTCGACCAACCCAAATTAATTACACTAAATTTTTATTTAACAGCTCTCAATTATCAACTTCCCATCAAATTAATTGCACCTGGGTTTTTATCTTATTACTATGATTGTACATACAACACAAGAAGGTGGTGAATCCATCGTCATCAAACACGTCTTAATTTTTGTCCTCTGAGTTTTAATAAAGGTCACATTTTTTGACAATAATATCCCAACTTAACATGTGATATCTTAACTAATTTGTATGGACATTGAGGTTGTCACCACATGTCTTGTGTTTGAAAGAGATGAAATTACCGAAATGCCCTTCGTTTATCTTGTTTCCCTTTCCACCCTCCAACTCTCGCCACTGATTTCTTGCCCTTTGCTCTTACAAATTACAATCATGGTGGACAATTAGTGGCACCCACTTGTGTGTGACCAATAATAGAATGCTTCTTGTATTTTTAACGTGCTAGAAAACGATTTTTCTTTTTATATGAAATAAAAAGCTAAAAGTTTCTAGGATAAATCATATAGATTTTTTTTTTTAGGTTTAGTCCTAATGTGTGTAATTACACTGTTA
>NC_029791.2:4271478-4271874 GCF_000816755.2 Arachis ipaensis | reverse complement strand
CAAAATTAGTATAAATATTAAGTATTTACAAAGAAATTTATAAATTTCCTATAAAAAGTATATTTTTAACTATAAATAGAACTTAAATTTGTTATGAATATATGTTATATATCAATTTTTATTTCCTCTACCAATTAATTTTCATTGTCCCCCTAACTTGCTCAAGTCTTACATAAGCTTACGTTAGTAACTAAATAGTAATTAATTTTATTTATCTAACTAAACTATTAATTATGATGATAAATGAGATTTGAAATATGATATTGGATAGTAAAAATGATATCATATCAAATGTTTTTTTTTTCCCTATTTTCTTTGCACTTTATTTGGAGGCTACACTCTTTTGACCGATATGTTAGGTGACTAACTTTGGCACAACATCAACTCTTACAAAAT
>NC_029791.2:4270496-4271449 GCF_000816755.2 Arachis ipaensis | reverse complement strand
CGGTATGATTATATTAGTATTACTTAATTATATAGTTAGGTGGTTGTCGATGGTATTCTCCAACCCGATAAGCTAGCCAATGACTAATTTGTTGTATGTCGCTGGCTAATGGATTACTGCATGCATAAGGTAGAATTTGAATCATCAACACTTATTTAAGCGCACAAGTAAACTGACCACTCGACTAACCCAAATTGGTTGGTTTGTAAGTTATTTTTTTGGTTTCTCACGGTATCCCCCAACCCGGCA
This sequence comes from Arachis ipaensis, assembly GCF_000816755.2. Taxonomy (NCBI): domain Eukaryota; kingdom Viridiplantae; phylum Streptophyta; class Magnoliopsida; order Fabales; family Fabaceae; genus Arachis; species Arachis ipaensis. The sequence continues at coordinate 4,271,200 of NC_029791.2, read as the reverse complement.
GGCCAAGGACTAATCCGCCGCGGTACTGAGCTCCATTTAAGGGTTTGTCACTGGCCAATGGATTGCTGCATGCACAAGGCGGAATTCGAACCCCTGACATTTGCTTAAGCGGACTAGTGAGCTAACCACTAGACTAATCAAACTTGGTTGGTTTGTAAGATTTTTATATCAATGAATTGTTAACCTTTTATTATTATTATTATTATTATTAATTATTTTGGGTTGGTATGTTTTTCTAATATTTTTTATTCATTTAATTTTGTCTTTATTTTTTTTATATCAAAATTAAATCAAATTAAATATTAGAGATATTTAAATAAAATTACAAACATTAAATAAAAAACATACTTTACTAAAATAAATAAATTCCCCCCACCCCTACCTCCAAAGAAAACAAAATCCAGATGAACAAATTTAAATATTTAATTCAACCCGTGAACTTGTAGGTTATAATTATGTATCAAAATCTTTTGCCCATTCCATGTTGTCTAGGTTTGAAACTAAGCTGGCCCCTTAATTATTATTATTATTATTATTATTTTCTTTTTTATATACATACAAAAGGTTATAAACTCCGACATACATATGTATGTATATCTAAATCTAAATAATACCTAAAGAAGAAGAAGATTAGCAAAACAAGATATTGGGGTTGTGATTATTGTCATTGTCACCAATAGTCCTAAAACAACCAACAACCACTA
>NC_029791.2:4269368-4270357 GCF_000816755.2 Arachis ipaensis | reverse complement strand
GTTTAAATTTGTTAATTAAAAAAAAATAAGCAAATATATATGTATATACTTTAGCAGTTTAGTATCATCCACAGAGATACTGCAAATCTGCAATGCAAGTAGGTATGGTATGTAAATTAATTTTTGGGTAAAGTATATTTTTTGTCCCTGAAGTTTAGCAAAAATTTTTAAAATACCCTTAAGTTTTATTTTGTTTCAATTTTGTCTTAGAAGTTTTCGATTTGCATCAAATATACCATTAACGGCTAAATTTTCAAAAAAATTAAGACCAATCTAACAATAATGCATGAAAACTATGCTTGATTTGCTTGTGTTGAGGGTTGTTCTTATAAAATTGTTGTTGAATTGATCTTAAATTTTTTGAAAAATTAGCCGTTCGGGGTATATTTTATGCAAATCGAAAACTTTTAGGACAAAATTGAAACAAAATAAAACTTAGGGGTATTTTTGAAATTTTTGTCAAACTTCAGGGACAAAAAATATACTTTACCCTTAATTTTTTTTTTCTAAAATTAGAAGTGAGACTCGAATACACGATCTAATATAGAGAGACTGTTTATTTGAACTCTATAATTCCTTGACATGTAAATTAATTTTTTTTTTTTACCAAAAATATGAAACTCGAACCCGTAACCTCTTAATTGAGTATGGGGAGACTATACCATTTGAGCTATTACTCATTGGCTGACATGTAAATTAATTACTTATGAATTGTTTTATATTTTAATAATTTATTGTATGAGTAATATTGATTTTAGAAATCATAGATTGTAATTGATTTAACAATTAAATAATAATTGCAGAGAAAGAAAAACAATGATTAATTGATAGTTAGTGCCGCATTATTTTCGGTCACTCACATTTTAGAACTGTTTGGATCGGTGTTAAGAAAATTTTAGAGATTGATTTGATGAGACCACAAAAAATGACTTTTAAGTTCGTCTATCAAAAGTTCAAAACACCAAATCTCAAAAAAAAAAAAAAATCAT
>NC_029791.2:4267062-4269208 GCF_000816755.2 Arachis ipaensis | reverse complement strand
TTATCTGTTAAAAAAGAATATATATTTAATTTTACCAAAGAGTACATATAAACACTGAATTTTAAAATAATTCTACACAATCAACTAATATAATTGTTATTAGGAAGATGGAAAAAAATAAATAGGCGCGATAAAAAACTGATTACTTATGGTAATGTATTAATACTTTCTGAAGATTTTATTGTTGATAATATAAAATAATATTGGAATAAATATTAACAATAATTTTTTTATCCCAATATTTAGTTAACTTTTTGTTTATTTGTACACCATTAAATCGATAAAAAAAAATTTAATAAAAAATTTTTTTTAGTGTGTTTGACAAATTTCTAACATAAAAAAATCTTTTTTAAAAACTACAATTTATATCTTTTTCAAAACATCTTTTTTTTCTTAAAAAAATATTTTTACATAATAAATGAACAAAAAAATACTTTTATCTTACTTTACTCAAACATAATTGATAAATAAAAAAAATCTTTTATTATGAGATATCCAAACATAAAATCACTTTTATTTTTGTAAAAAAAATTTTAAAAAATATCTATTAAGAATGTTTTAACAAAATATATATTCCGGATTCATATTTCACGTCTAAAAACAAAAAAATTTCATCACAAAAATTTTTTTTGTTACGGCCCAACATTTTCAGGTCGAATTTAATCGATAGAAATATTAAAAAAATAAATCCAAGAACATATATATATTTGTTTTGGTGGTAATATAAGGAGTAGAATCTTGTATATATTATATGGTGTTAGTTTATTGTTCTTTATATGAAAAATCAGGACAATATCTTTCTCATATCTACAAAGTGCGCTATATATATATACTTCAGCTTTGATGTGTCGTAGTTAGAAGCATGAGAATAACCTAGCCCACAACCTCTAATAATAATTAATACAATTTCTCAAAATATTAAATCTAATATGGTGAATTACATATTTATCTCTAAACCACATAATATTCATTGGAGTGTATCTTGGTGCTTTTGGAATTGACTACTATACTACACTGCACCATACAAAACCCTCCAAGAATTATTATTAAGTTTATTAGTTATTGTTGAGTTGTTGAAAGGTGGAAGTACCTGCAAAGTAGAAAGATAGATATCATGAAATGTTAAAATCATGGCACAAAAGCATATATAGAATTAGAAATTTTTTGAGAATTGAATTTGTATTTAAAATTAAAATATCTAAAATTAATCTTAATATAATTTGGTTTTTTAAATATATCTATTTCTCTTCTTCTTTTTTTTTTCTTTTTTATTGAGGGTAATATAGTAATATTACATATACTTTAACCATTTCTTTTTCTTTCAATTCTTTTTGTTCCAAATTTAAAAATTAGTTTCAAATAAATCCTTTTCAAAATTCAATTCAATTCTATCTTACTCACTAAAGTTTCCAAACACACTCATATAGTTTTAAAGTAAGACTAGATTTTTTTTTTATTAAAGATAGGAGACTCGAACCTGCTTACTAAATATATATGTACTACTTGATTTAATGTGTATAAATATTTTATACTTACAAACATTGCATGGTATTTTTTTATTTTTTTTTGGCAACCCTAAAAGAAATTAAAGAATTTATTTGGAGATTATATATATATAGGTGGGTGCTTACCCATTTTGGCAGTGATAGCATCTTCAAAATTAGGTGCAACATTCATGGTCCCATTGTTATTGCTGGGTGGCATCATTGTTTGACTCTGCTGAACAGCCTGGGAACCATGTCCAAATACATTGATTGGCTGCAACACAAAACACTAACATAGTAACTATCATACTTTCTCTAATGTCAAACTTAACCCTAAACCTATCCCATGAAACTTATCATGAAGCCATAATGCCTTTGTCCATCAATAGTAACATGACTTTTTATTTATACGAAAGCTTTTAAATATACCGCTACACCGATGTTTCAGTGAATTTTAACCGTTGATTTTAGTTATATAATTTTTATAATTAAAATCAACGGTTAAAAATGACTGAAACACTAATATACTAGTACACTTGAAAGTTTTTCTTATTTATATAATGACGTGTAAAAAAACATAGAAAGTTAGCTCAAATCAATTAAAGATTATTTTATTTTATATTTTTTAATAAATTATGAATATTAAACTAAATTAAATAACT
>NC_029791.2:4250085-4267044 GCF_000816755.2 Arachis ipaensis | reverse complement strand
CGTATTATTACATTTATATTATTTTTTAATTGATATGCCAAGTCAAAACATATCTTATTAAAATGAATTTTTTTTTGGGAATAAAAAAAGTGGTTTGAAATGTTAAGACTAAAATTAATTATTATTAGTTGACCTGAGATGCAGTTTGCATGAGATGATGATAGGCCATGTAACGTGCATATTGGTCTGCAAGGCATGGATTTTGCATCTGATGATTTTGGTAATTAAATGCACCCAAAACTGGATTTTGGCACATCAAAGCCTGGTTTGAAGGTGTTTGATGATGAGGCACAGACACAGTAGAAGGCATGTTGGATTGGTCAAGGGGCATTCTTGGTATTTGCATTGGATTTTGCATAGAAGAAAGAGAAGGTTGTGATGCTGCAGCCATTCCCATTGCACTCATTTGTGACATGTAATGCTGAATCCCAGGAAACATCACTGGTGTCATCCCTGCTCCCATCCACATTACCTAACACCACCAATCATAAAGATTTCTTAAGTTTTCAGGGAAATTTTCAAATATATCATGAGTAGGTAGAAACTCCGTGTAGTTAATTTCATGTGAAGTTGATAGCTGAGAATTGTTAAATAATTTGATAGATTTAACTAAATTGTCATCTAACAACTCTCACTTATCAACTTCACATGAAGTTAACTGCACTTGAATTCCTACTTCATAAGTATCGGTGTTTTAATAATTTAAATAGTTAATTTTAATATATATATATATATTGAGATCAACGGCTAAAATTATTAAAAGATCATTGTTTTTGAAATGCTTAAAATTCTTTCAAATTTTTATATGAGAGTAAATTATTATCACGATGCTATTTCTCCAAAAAACTTAAACTCACAGTAGGAGACAATATAAATGGTTTTATTTTTAATATGTTTCCTCAAACAAGAGTCTCTTTTGGATATAGAGCTCTAATATCAAATTATGATACCATTTTTTTCAAAAGTTTAAACGGATAAAAAGATGCAATATGAATAGCTATATCTCTAATAATTACAATTTAAAAATATTTTAGTGTTAACAATTTTAATTAAGGCTCATTTTTATACTAAGTAAAGAATCTTGTACTCTTTGTTAAATAAATAAAGAAAAATACTAGAGGGTCATCAAAATTTATTATTTTTTATTATTAATTAATTATTTTTTTTTCAAAATACGTTAGCATTCATCTTTTAATTAAAAAAGAGATAAACTAACACTATATTCATTAAAAAATTCGGTTAGTTCAACAAAATTTTTTAAATCTGTAAGTTCGTTGGATAATTAGAACTAGCCCAATATTTGATGGATGTCTAGTTAGTTTATGTATTTTGTAGTCTAAAATAGTTGTTTACTGTTTATGTTATTTTTTAGTTAAATATAAGAAGTTTATATAAAAAAAAATTTTGAAGTGAAATTTGACACAAATTAAATTCATTTATGATTTGTGTGGCACTTGTACCTGAAGCTGTAACTGAAGTGACTTCAAGTATTCAATTGCCTCTTCTAGCATTGATGCTTTGTCTGTCTGCAAACACATAAATAAAACACCACTTTGTTATTTGCCATAAAAGATTGAAAAAAGAAAAAGGGAAAGAAAAAAATAAAAGTTGACTCACAACTTACTGTTCAACTCACTTTTGCATAGCTGTTCACATTACAACTCACATTTTATTTGTGGTTGTAAAGAGTTTGGATTTAAGGTTGGAAAATCCATGGTTAAAGATAAATTTGATTAAAAATATTTTGACTAATCGGTGACCACAAAAAAACAACAGTAGAAGTAGAAGAAGATTTGAAACTTATTGAAAATCGAATAATGCTATATGATCAACAAATATTATTATTTTGATTAGCACATGGTCAGTAATAATTTGTACATATATTTACAAACGTTTTGCATACAAGAAACATATAATTTATATCTATATTTATCAGTTTTGCACACATAAATTAATATAATTTACACCTATATTTTTCAGAGTGTACATATATAAATTAATAAAATTTATTTGTTAAAAATAATTTAGTATTCATGCTGGTCAAATGATAACAAAAAATATTAAAAGTTGCTGACCCTAAAAAATTTCTCTTTCAAATATTATCACAAAATTGAATTAAATTAGATATCAAAATTAAAACAAATTTAAAGAATTTGGAAAACATCAACAACAAAAAGCATAAGCTTTATCTTTGTACATATTCTATTAAAATTACATAGAATAAAGTCCTGTTTTAATCTTTAATATTTAGGTTAAGTCTTACTTTCGTTTTTTACGTTTGAAATAACCTATTTTTATTTAAACATTTTATTTCGTTGTATTGTAGCCTTCTAGCCAAAACTAAAAACTTTTTCTTTCAAAAATATTTTCCCCCCTCTATTGTTATCTTCTTCTTTTTTTATTATTATGTTATTTTATTTTTAAATCACTATAACTACTATATTTATGATTTTTGTTGCTACTAGAAAAAAATGATAACGAAAGAAAGGATATTTTTAGAAAAAAAAAATTAATTTTGATTAGAGGACTAAAATAGAATAAAATATAACGTTTAGGATAAAAATAAAATGTTTTAAATATTAGAGATAAAATTAAGACTTAACCAAAATATTAAGTACTAAGACACTCCATTACTCAATTATATATATATGTGTATTATAAAATTTGCCTCCTTGAACAAAATTTTCTGGTTATAAACAATTTGTTACTACTTATAACTTGTTAGCTTAGTTATCAAGTTTTTAAACCATGGCAGACAATAGTAGTGTCTAGATCTGACTCTATAGCTTGATAGTGACAATATATGATTAAATGCATGCATCTACATAAACAAAGACTTAATTAAAATGAAGAAAGTTACAAGTCAGCGTGCATTGTATATGATAGTGAACCTTATTACTGTTTGGTATGAGTTGTTGGAGTGTTCTCATTTTCTCATTGATCCTGTCTCTTCTTCTCTGCATTAGTAAAAACAATAGTTACTGTTAAAAGAAAAAAGGATGAAAAGAAAAAAGTGTTTCAATTTTAGCAGAAAAATTATCATGATTCCCCTTACCCTTTCAGATAGGTTATGCACTTCTGCTGCACGGTTTCTTCTAGAAGATCCTGATCTCTGAGATGTTTTGTTTCCAACACCTGATTTAGGCTCTGTGGCCTAATGCATACAATAGACATAACTCACATTATCAGAAAAATGTAATAGTTGTCGAATTTATCGTCGAATTTTATCCGTTAGTATTATAGTTGAATTTTTTTGTAGAAATTTCTAACGGTAACAAAATCCGACGCAAAATATAACGTGAATTGGTTTTTAAATTTGAGTTAGATTTAGTGACTTACCATCAGAATCTGCGTCGGATTATCCGATGGTAATTATGCATATTTAAAATTTTAAAATTTTTCATGTTTTACCGTCGAATTTAAAGTTGGAAAAATTGGATGCTAATTTCATAATTTTTCCATCAGAACTTATAAATCTGATTATAATGTATTTCTGTCAAAACTTTTTTTGTTGGATATGATCTGACAATAAATCTGACGGTAATTTTGTATTTTTTCTGTAGTGTAAAAAATTGATAGGGTAAAAGAAATTGGAAAGAGAGAGAGGAATTCACCTCACTTTGTTCTTCTGATTCATCTGCATCTGTGATTTTCCTCTTTAGGCTAAGATGATTTCCTGTTGATAAAGAACAAGTAGTTTTTCCAAGACTACTACCTGAGCCACCAGAAGATGAAGTCACAGTTGCCTCAATCATCTCTGAAGATTTCCCCTTATTGTTACTCCAATTAGGAACACTTCTCTGAACACAATCTTTAACTGCTTCAGAGAAAGTAGTATCTTGTTCCTGAGGGATGATGTTGTTGCTGCCACAGTGACTTGATCCAACTGTCATAACTGAACACTCCCTACCCTCACTTTGTAGCACATTATTGTTACCATTAACTTTCTCCCTAAACTTTTGTTGTGCGGGTGCTGAAAAATGATGAGAAAACTTTGGAACCTTTTGTGATGATGATGATCCACCAACAAAGTCATTGGTTTTCTGATTAGATGAATCAGGAGCAACCTGGAATCTTGGAGCGGGCATAGGATTTATTGGTTTTATATTGTTGTTTTGTTGTTGTGGACTTAAATTTGCATTTGGGGTAGCAAATTTTGCAAACTTTGGTTCTTCCAATTGCTTGATTGGCTTGTAAGCCTCAACTTCACAAGGTGTCAATTGAGATAAAAGATTTGATGAGCAAAGTTCTTGTCCCATTGGATGATCCTCAACTTGGTATTGAATCCATGAAGCTGTCTCATCTTCTTGTTGACTCAAATTACTACTTGAGTTTCCACAATGAACACCATTCCTTAATGTTGATGATGCATCACTTTTCTGAACTGGTTTCCTTTGTGTTTGGCTGCTCAATACTACTTGCCCATTTTTCCATAGAAGCTCTACAAGATCTTGGTCCAGCCTGTATAATTGATCACATAGATATATGGTTAGAAAAATATCTGTCATATTCATTTGAAATTGAATTCAAAAGTGAATGATTGATGAGTTTGAACAGTGTTTAGTTAAAATGAGTACACTTGATATAAATCATAGTGAAGCTATATATAGAGAGAGAGATATAGATGACATAACACACACCCTATTGGACTCTTTTGATTGATGACACAGGCATCACTCTCAAAGTTCCAACCAGGAATAGTGCTGTTGTTGTTCATCATGGCTAACCAACCAAATCAGTTATATCTGTCTGAACAAAAGAAAGAGAAGAGGTTTTAGACAGACTATTGGAATAAACTTTTACAATAAGCAGAATAAAATAATCTATGCATGTACTTTTGTGTTAGTCCAGCATCAAATTATTGAGTTATCAACATAAGCATGTAAAGATGCATGAATTTATATAAAAGGAAAGAAGAAAATAATAATAAAATAAAGCCTTGTTGGGACATCTATGGAAATAGTTGCTTGTTTTTTGTTTTTTGGCCATTCTGATTTCTTTGAATAAATAAAGCACAGAAAGTTAGTTAAAATTCTCTTGAGTTCTAAAAATGGAAATCAATTTGGCTTTGCTATTACAGTTGAAAGGTACATGCACATTACCAGGAAACAAACAAGGCTCAGAGAAAGAATAATAAACAAATATGATGAAACACATACAAGAATTGTGAAAGAATAATCACCAACACTTAATAAATTTGGTAACAAAACCTGTCAACTCAACTTAACAAAAAAGCTTTAGCATAACTACAACACTCATAAACAGAGAAACAAAGAACTGTATTACTTGGATTAATGATAGACATGAAAAGAATAGACCCATTTTCAGGCAAGCAAAAAAGTAACTATAAGAACTGTATTTCTTTTTCTTCCTACAACTATAAGCAGAAAAAGAAGAACCCCACCTGATATATAAGGCAAAAAAACACTTTTTTTTTTATTTTTATATTTTATAGCTGGTTGACTAGAGGATACTATAGAAACTGAAGCTTCATTCTTCTCTCTGAAGAATGTGTTGTTGCATTTGCTTTATGGGAACAAGAAGAAAGTGAGGTTAACAGCAAGAAATAATGAATGTGACATCACCAATAAGAAGAAAGGAGAAGAGATGAAAATACAAGGCCCCAAGTTGAAGTGGTGCTTGTTCTTGTTCTTGTCAACGTTCAAACAGCTAGAAAAAACACGGCTCTGCATTTGTGGCATGTTATGATAGAATGGAATATAATACTCTAAATATGGGACCAGTTCTGTTGATGAGGACTATTTACAAACATGGGGTGTGCATAATTTTGCAAACAAGGCTTTTCTGATTGGTTAATTGTAGAAGTTAGAACTATGTGTTAAATAAATGTGAGTGTGTGTGTGTGTATAATATATCTAATTCTGTATGAGCATGGTGAATGGTATCAAAAAATTCAGGGAGGGTGGTGACAAGTGGCATAGTGAATAGAAATGTGCATTATTGGAGGATAGAAAAGAGACAGCAATGTCTGAATAAAAGTTGTGGCACTCATTATTCATACTAAATAATCTTTGAATCAAAGTATCTTTCAAAGGACAAAATAATAAGAAGAAGAAGAAGAAGAAAAAAAAAGTTTCATTAATCTTATTTAGGAGTATTGGAGCATGTAATTCAAGGAAACGTTACACTATTTATTTTATTTTATTCAATCATGATCTAATTATTATTGATAAGGTAAGATTTGACTAGAGATTTAATTAGTGGCAATTTAAAAATATGATGTTTAGTAAAAATGTAAAATACTCTAATAACTATTTTTTATAAAATAATTCTAAAGAGTGAGGTTCAAAAGAATGTTAATTATTATGGATTTTTTTTAAATAAATAAATTAAATATTATCATTATTGATATGTGTATTTTGTAGAGTATTTATATTTTTTCACATTTAGCCTTATCTTGTTTACAGTGTAAACGAGATAAGTATGGTTATATCTCGTTTACAGTTAAGGCATGCACATCTCTCCACGTATAACGTTTATGAACGCGTTGTGATACGTGTCTTATCTCGTTTACAGTGTAAACGAGATATAACCATACATAAAAAAAATTGTGGCCTATAAATATAACTCGTTGATAGACCTCCTTATCCCACTCCTCATCCACATTTCTCACATTCTCTTTATCCTTAGGCCAAGTTATTGATCTTTTTGAGTCTCGAGATGTTATGGCACGCAACCCTAACATCAATTGGCTGAATGCGCAGTGACACATTGCGGGAGCCATCGACTTTGAGGCTAATATTATCTTTTATAGTTCGAATTAATAATTTATTGCGATTTAAGTAATGAATAGACGGAATAGACTGAATGATATTTAGATAACACAGAATTTGTTAGTTGGCAAATAGGGATTAAGACATTTATAAGTAGTTAAATTTATTCACAGTGAACTTTTTATTCATAAGGAAGGCTTGTTGATAACTTTGTTTGCAATAGTTAAGTTTATTCATAGTGAACTTTTGATAAGTATGTTAGTTGGTAAATAAGAATTTTAAGTTTTTTTTTTTTCTGGTTATCTAAGTGGCATATTATATTTTTTAGAATTGCTTTGAACGTGGTAGAGAAGTTAGTCTGAAGTTTTGTATTTAATTTTTTTTATATCTAAAAACATAGGCCTCGCCTTTTATTGCTTAGGCGGGTTAGTCACACACTTGCACCCCCAAATGCCATCGTCCCTTACATGAGGGAAGCTGGGTTTGGTGACAGTGCAGTTTAGGGATTTTGTCTTTGACAACTTCCTGATCAATGCATTTATGGAGCGGTGGCATTCGGAGATCCACACTTTTCACCTGCCATGGGGTGAGTGCACCATCACCCTGCAGAATATTGTGTACCACATTGGCTTACGCACAGACGGAGAGCTGGTGGATGGGTGCTTGCGTGACTTCCAGACTTGGCACCAGCGGCCGACATAGGAATATGTGGAGAAGCTCCTAGGAGCGCTAACCAACAGACCATGTTCCGGATTGCAGAGCAGTTCTGTATGGCGAGAGAGCATGGTGCCGCATATGGGGTCTCTTTCTCTACCCCATCTGCTACAACATTGGTCTGGGTGCCTCAGATGTCTCTTAGTGCAGGCTCCTCCCACGATCCAGGTTACCGGCCTGGGCTTCAGTATGCCATACCGCCTTCCACTAACTACAGCCGATTGATGACGACCTTACAGTGGTTGCCTCCTCCACCACAGTATCCGTCACACACACCACACTTTCAGGCTGAGCCCTCTGACCAACTACTCGATACTCTGCGCTTTGCCGAATGATAACTCTGGAATTGGTTTGGGAGCAAGCAAAAGGTATCGATGTGATTCCCCAACGGGAGTCTCTGGTATGAATTCATCTTCGTCATCATACTCAGATGAACCACTTCCGTCACTATCGGCAACGTACTCATCGTCCGATTTCTCACCCTCAACGTCCATGTCCTGCACTGGACTCGCACAGTGCAACGGACGTAGTGCGAGAGGAGGGTCATCCGATACGAAGTTCAAGGTACCACTACCGCCCCTACCAATGTTACGAACCTCCACTGAAAGCTCCGTCACTTGTTCCACCATAATTTTTCCATCCGCATCAAACATAAGGCGCGCATGCTCATCTCCATCGAGTCAAAACACATGAAATCGAAACACCCCATTCCCCATCGGTGCTAGCATCCTATACTCAACTCGACCAACCTCTTTTGTCTCCGCACCACCGACGTGCGTCAATATCAGACTCTTCAGCTCCAACAACGAATTTGCTCTTCGACTTCAGAACAATGCCAAACTCTCACACTCAAATATCACCCCGCTGTCACTATTTTTCATCTGATAGTTGGGATAAACTATGGGAGTGGATCATCTCCAGTTAAAAAAAAAATGGATGGTGTCCAGTGTTTAATCTCACCCTTCATTGCTCTCTCTCTCCTATTTATTTTTGGTCCCACTTGTAGAATTAAAGGTGAGAGATCATACTTTATTCTCTCAAGTGTTAAAAAAACTGGAGAGGATCCATTTCCATAAACTATCACAACAAAAAAAGCACTACCACTAGACATTTTTTCCAAAGCTCTATGAAAAAAATAGGGAAGAGGAGGAAGAATTGATAATTTGGTGAAGAGTACCAATGGTTTGCTACTCCTTTATAGATGCTTGATGGTTGTCTTATTATATCTCATTTACCGTGTCAACGACCTGGGTTCACTCTTATATCGTTTACAGCGTAAACGAGATAAGCACGTATCACAACACGTTTATAAATGTGCATACGTGGAGAGGTGTGCATGCCTTATCTCGTTTAGAATGTAAACGAGATATGGCCATACTTATGTAAACGATATAATGCTAAATATGGAAAAATATAAACACTCTACAAAAGTACACATATCAATAATTATAATATTTATTTTATTTATTTAAAAAAATCCTAATTATTATTCAATAAAATTAACACAACTATAATAAAATCTAATACAATTCAATTAAATATATCAAATCAAACTTAATTTAAATACAAATTTAATGGTGAAAACTTAAGTGCAGACGATTTCACGTGAAGTTAATAACTGAGAGTTGTTAGATAATTTGACTGATTTGACTAAATTTTTATCTAATAACTCTCAACTATCAACTTCATGTAAAATCGACTGCAGCTGAATTTTTCTCAACTTATATATATGGACGGAAGCGGGTCTCTATATTTCCATCAAAATTTGGAGAATTCCCATTAACATTTTGGTCACAAATAATTTTCGCAGATATTCGCGAGTGTGAATATTTTTACCATCCCCACACACGAATCTTTCTGATCTTAAAAGCATTGAATTCTCCTTGTAGATACCTTTTTCAACATGAACTTATTGCTACATGATTTAACAAGTTCCCAAATTTCATCGACCTTGGAATAATGGATAATACTCGGAAAAAAAAACCTTAGCTAAGGTCATTTATATATAATGTCCTAAAATTGGTGTCATAGCTCATAACATTATCCAGAATACCCCACTAGTGGATTAGAAGCTCTGCTGTAATATACACCGTCCAAGTCTTAATTATTATGTTTGAAACTTTGAATGTCAGTTGAAAATTTAATGCTGACATTCAATGTTAGCATCTTTTCAAAATCACCAATTCACTCGCTTCATCTGCTTGCCTTCATTCACCATTGACAAATCATTAAAATTGATGGGACAAAAACTAATCATTTGTTAAGCATTAAGGGACAAAATGTAATTTGTTGGTTGAAAAATAATATTGTATTTTTATGTACTCCTTAATTAATTGTTATTCTAAAATTAAGAGCCACTTAAACAAAGATGTCAAAAACGTCTTTTTTTTAAAGATATTTTTTAAAAATTAAAATTTAACACATATAATCAATTAAATTATATTATTTTTATTAAAATTAAATCGGATAAATCAGTTTAGCAAAAAAAATTAATAAATTAAATTTTGAACCGATATAAATTAATATTTTTTATAAAAAATAATATTAATTTAGATGGATTCAAAATTTGATTCACTATTTTTCGGTTAAATTAATTTGTCTGACCTAATTTTGACAAAAATAACATAATTTAAGTGATTATATGTGTTAAATTTTAATTATTAAATGGTATCTTTAAAAAAAAGACGTTTTCTGCGTCTTTATGGGAGCATCTCCCTTAATTTTAATGCACTGATAGTATAAAACGTTTTGCACAGTCATACAATTACATTCGTTTTTATGATCATTTAAGCAGTCAACGTAAAAGATAATTTTTTTTACTGATATAACATTACGTAATTAAAAATAGTATATACTAACAATGTATCAAAATTAAATTCTCAAATTAATTGCGGCACAAGCAAGTTGTTATGTTAAATTCCTCCAAATACAATCTTAGTTAACATCATATTAAAAGACTCACATTTGAACTTCTTCTGACACATTGAACCAAAAAAATAGGAGCATAGGACTTATAATAAATATGTGTCCTAGCTATATATCATTGTCTTCTTTCACCCGCACTCGTTCACAATTATTTCACCAATTTATGTCTGAGACATAACATAATTGCCATGTCGAGGTATTGTATGATCCCTATTCAGACTGAACATAGTACATACCATTTGAATTGAAAAGTCTTCAGTCTTTACATACACAGTTAAATGTACAAATAATACCCCAAAAATAAAAATGTACAAAAATAATATTGGCAAAGTGTTTGATGAGCACTTTACGACTTATGAGAGTTTCATTTGATAAAGTTATTTAAAATATTTATGAAATTATCCTAATTAAAGATTTTAGATTGACTTATTGACATTAAAACTTCTACTAATCTATTAAGAACGCACATTATTAATCTGTTTAATCAAATTTGAATTACTCATTATAAACAGACAACTCAAAAAATAGAAACATTTTTTGCTTCATTTGAAGATAGTCATCCACCCTGAGCGATGGTTAGCAACGACTAATTCGTTGGCGATCGAAGTTGTATTTAAGGGTTTGTCGTCAATTGATTTCTACATACACAATGCAGGATTTGAACTCCTCACACTTGCTTAAGCGGATAAGAGAACTAATTACTCAACCAATCCAATTTAGTTTCATTTTGTTCTATTTTATTATTAAGGAAAAAAAGGTCCTTATACCATTTTTTATTCATAGACACCATTTTAGGGCTAATATCATTGCTTTCTTTTTTTTTCTCTTGGTTAGGATTAGCACTGCTTTTACTTTCATTTTTGTGTTTTGGTCTGGCTTTTATTTTCCTTTTTTTTTTTTTGGTTTTTGTCTTTTATTTTCCTTATCCTCTATTTTCTTCTTTTTTATTTTGGGTCAGACTCATGCTCTATTATGAATTCATGCTCTTTTTTATTTTGGGTCGTTTTTTGGCTAATAGCCGGTGCTTATATTATATATTTTATAATGGGCTTCACCAAACAATAAGTAGCCCAACAAGCCGTTGCATATATTAATCTTAGCAGCCAGGTATATACCAAATATTTATATCATCTGCTCAATACCCTTAAGACCAGGAAACAAATTTCTTTTTATTTTTAGCTTTGATTGACTGAAAATTGATGAGTAATAAGAATACTTAGTTAATCCATCTATGAAGATTGATGGTTGGTTGTGTATGAAAAAAAATAAAATAAGACAATGGAAGAACTAATTTTGGCATAAAGAAGGCAGAGAGAGATTGAGAGGAGACAAGAGAAGAGAGAGGCAGAGAAATAGAGAGAAAACAAGAGTGCAAGAGACTAGGTTAGAGAAGAGGGAGCGTGCGGCACGGAACGACACTGTAATGGAGGCCAGAAAAGGAAAGGGGAAGAGGAAAGAGAAGGGGCAGCCGCCGGGAAGGGGAGGCTTAGGGGTTTTCTTTTTCTTAATAAATATAAAACGATGTCGTTTTAGTCATTTCCATGATAAGGATAGACAGAAATTATTTTAGGGATTATTATGAGTTTCAGAAAATAATTTTGGGGACGAATATGAGTAATTATTAATTTCAGAAATCACTTTAAAATTCAAGTGCAAGTTTAGGGACTATTTTGAGATTTAACTCAATCTATATAGTATTCAGGATAGGTATGTTGAAGGCACCTAATATAACTTTAGTTAGTGAACTAATTAGTTAGTTATTTTTATTTTATTTTATTTATTTTTTTGAAGAGGAAGGCACTTATATTTGAAGTAGTATATTGAAACATCACAAGTTAGATTTAGACATAAAATAGTAATAGTAATTTGTTGGTAGAATTCAAGGTAATAACTAATTAATAAGGTAAATAAGCTGATTAATGAAGCATCGGAAAAACCAATTTATCATTCAATATATATGTCCAATCCAAATAATGCATTGATGAGAGAAATATATGTCTTGTGACCTTATTTTCTTTGTTGCTGCTTTTATGAATCTCTTAGTCTGAAATTGCAGGAATAGAAAGAAAAACCTTTTCTAATTTTATCGGAAACTTGTGAAAGTAGTATAAAATTAATTTTTTAATTCTTACTAAACTCATATAAGTGGTTCTCGTGGTAAATTAGTATGGGAAAAGTTTGGGCATGATGGCTATTTTATTGAAGAGATTAAAGGAGAGTCCAGAAATATTTGGTGCCTATGAGATACTAGTATTTAGAGAGTGGATGTGCTTAGCCATAATTACCATATGGTTAACATGAAAGTAAATTATAAAAATTTTGAACCGTGACTACTTTCTGTTATTTATGGTAGCCCCCAAAGAGTTAATCGCAGAAACTTTTCAAATAATATTGTGATCTCAATCGTGAAAATAATCTTTTTTAGTGTCTGATTGGAGATTTTAATGTTATTCTTCATGATCATGAATGAAGAGATGGCTCTAATCAAAATAGATATGCTTGTGAGGATTTTCAATCCTGTATCTCTAAGACTAAGCTACTTGATTTGGGTTTCTCTGGTAGGCCCTTCACCTGAAAAAGGGAAGTTTGTATGAACAGTTAGACCGGGGCTTTGTAACCTGGATTGGCAAATCCAGTTTCCAAACGCTTATGTTAAACATATACCCAACTTTAAATCCGATCACTCCCCCTGTGTCTTCACTTTTCTCCCCCTAATAATGTTAATGATGGTCGTTCAAATTTATGGCTGCTTGGCTATCTCACCCCGACTTCTCCAACATGGTTAATAGTAATTGAAATCTGGAGGGGTCTTGGTCTGAATGCATTTTAAACTTTCAAAAAGCAGTTAAGTCCTATAATTTCAATGTCTTCGGTAATATTCTAAAAAAGAAGAGCAGAATTATTTGGCGATTAAATGGGATTACAGCTAGTATGAACTCCCAGAATAATCGTTTTCTTGAAGACTTACAAGCCTCTCTTTGGAGGGAATGTGAAGAAATTCTTATTCAAGAAGAATTGAAGTGATGTGGTTCCAGAAATCTAGATGTAAGTGGATTGAATTTGGAGATCACAATACTAAGTACTTTCATGGGACTACGTTAGCTAGAAAAAGGAAAAATAAGGTGTTCAGTCTTCAAGATATGGATGGTAACTGAGTAAGCGATAAAATTGCTCTGGAGAACATGACCTCTACGTTCTTTTTTAACCTTTATTCGGATGATACCCCGGCTGCTGATTTTATCCTGAGGAACTCCTTTCTGACCCTTCCTCAAGAGAATTTGGATGCCATGGGTAGCATATTTTCTTTCTCTAAAATTAAAGAGTCGGTTTTCAATATGAGGAGTCTTAAAGCACCAGGTATTCATGGCATTCATGGTATTCAAGCAGTCTTCTATCAAAATTAATGGGATAAAATTGGTCTGGACCTGGTCAAGCTTATTGAGGAAATCTTTGTTACTCCTAAGAAAGTAGGAAAAATAAACAAAACTCTAATAACGCCTATTCCAAAAATGGAACTGATTATCAATCTGAAGCAAATGCGTCCGGTCAGTTTATGCAATATTTCCTATAAGATGATCAAGAAAACTCTGGCCACCAGGTTGAGAAAAATTATGGATAAGATTGTCAG
This sequence comes from Arachis ipaensis, assembly GCF_000816755.2. Taxonomy (NCBI): domain Eukaryota; kingdom Viridiplantae; phylum Streptophyta; class Magnoliopsida; order Fabales; family Fabaceae; genus Arachis; species Arachis ipaensis. The sequence goes on along the minus strand of NC_029791.2, from coordinate 4,253,043 downwards.
TCCTACACAGTGTAGCTTTGTGCCGGGGAGACAGAGCTCAGATAATATCATCATTACTCAAGAGATCATTCACTCTATGAGGAACAAAAAGGATCCAAAAAGTTAGATGGCTATCAAAATTGATCTAGAGAAAGCTTACGACAGGTTAAAGTGGAGCTTCATTCGGGAAACTCTCATGGATGTTGGACTTCCTCTTAGTATCACTGAGCTTATTTGTACCTGTATTTCCACTACTAGAATGAGAGTTCTATGGAATGGGGATGCCTTAAATGAGTTCTGCCCTTCTAGAGGTATCCGTCAAGGTGATCCGATATCTTCTTACATCTTTGTTCTCTATATGGAAAGACTATCTCATCTTATTAGCACTGCGGTTAGTATGGAATTTTAGAAGCCTATACAGCTAAATCGGGAGGCTCCCGAGCTTTCCCATCTTTGTTTTGCGGATGACCTAATACTTTTTGTGGAAGCAAATATGGAGCAGGTAGACATTATCAAGAGAATTTTAGAAGAGTTTTGCATGAGTTCCGGTCAGAAAATCAGCAGTAAAAAAACTAGGATTTTTTTTCTTTAAGAATGTGGGACACCAAGTGAGACATAATATTAGCAATTGCTTAAACTTTTCTAGAACTGACGACCTGGGTAAATACTTGGGTGTTCCAATCATTCACTCTAGAGTGACAAAGGACACGTACAAGGAGATCGAAGCTAAGATCAAGATAAGACTTAATAACTGGAAAACCTTCTCCCTCTCCCTAGCATGGAGAACTACTTTGGTGAGATCTATCTTCTTTGCTATGCCTTTTTATACTATGCAAACTGCTCTATTACCTACTGCTACTTATAATTTTATTGATCATAATTGCAGGAGCTTTATTTGGGGAGAAGTAGAATAATTCAGAAAAATTCATCTCTTAAAATGGCAGACAGTTACTAAACCAAAGCCGGCTGGTGGTCTTGGCGTTAGACATGCCAAAGATCTAAACCGAGCCTTCATGATGAAAGTCAATTGGGGTCTGATCGAGAAAAGAGACTCCCTCTGGTTGAAAGTCTTGAGGACAAAGTAAAAATGTAGCAATGATACTATTCCTCTCATCAGGAGGAAGAAAAATGAAACCAATTTATAGAAGGGTATTTGCTCTTCTTGAAAGGATGTCCAGACCAATTCAGTTTAGCGTATAGGATATGGATCTCAAATAAGATTTTGGAAACACAACTGGGTGCCAAATATAGAAAGTCTAAATAAGCTCCACCCTCAGGTAAATGATGTCTCTAATTCAGAAATTTTACTTACGAATTTTCTCACCATTTCAGGGGACTGGGACGTGGACAAACTGAAGAGCTTGCTTTCAGAAATGGCGGTTTAGAAGATAGTGGCCATGTCTCTACCTTCGAATTGGAAGGAAGGTGACCAGGTTGCGTGACATGAACTCTTCTAATGGAACTTTTTCCTTGAAATCTGCGTATAACTCATTACAAGAGAATCCGGGAGTCTATAGTCATATCTTCAAGCTCATCTGGAGATGGAAAGGCCCAGAAAAGAATCTTCAATTTTCTATGGTTAGTGGCCCATGATGCTATTCTCACCAATGCCAGAAGGCACAGAAGACATTTATCCCATGATGCTGCCTGTCTCTTGTGCCCTTATAGTAATGAAACAGCTTTGCATGTGCTTAGGGACTGCCATTTTACTAGAGATACTTGGCGTTACTTCAGCCCCAAATCCCTATAAGAGATTTTTTCAACCTTAACCAGATGGAGTGGCTTATTCAAAACTTGTTGACTCCTGGTGATTGGCCTATTCGGTTTGGAGTGATTTTATTATCTTTGTGGTATTCTAGAAACAAACATGTGTTTGAAGGAAAGAATTTTCATCCTAATGGGGTGGTTGGGCCTATTATCAGCAGGAGCTTTGATTTTGCTCTAGTGATGAAGGCCAACATTACTCCAAAGAAGACCAACACCAATTGGGAGCTGATTTGGTGGTGCCCTTGAATGATCTATTCGTGAAAATTAACGTGGATGGTTCTTTCTTCAATCAAACTGGTAATGCAAGCTGTAGAGGTGTTGTCCGTAATCACTTGGGTAGGTTTGTCACATATTTTTTTTTTTTTTTTTGCAATTTAGAAGGATATTCGATCATGCAAACTGAACTATGGGGGATAATTAAAGAACTACATATTGCTATCGCTAATGAATTCCGTCATGTGATTATTGAGTTAGATTTTGCTATGGCCATTAAGTTTGTTAAGCATGGGTGTCCTGTCTAGCATTCGTGTGTAACTCTTCTTAAAGACATTGCGATTCTTGTGAAAAAAATTTTTGTGTTAAAACCACATCTTTCAAAAAGCAAATTTGACGATAGATTTTCTAATCAAGAAAGAACAAGATCTTTTTTTATAGGCTCCATATTTTTTATGCTCTCCCTCCAAATACTATTTATGCACACTCATCCAACATTATGAGTACCCTCAGGTTGAGAGGTTGCAAGTAATACTTCTTTAGGATTTGTTTTAATTTGTGTTATTCTTACTGCTGTTGGGGTCTATAACCCTCCTTTTCTACCCAAAAAAAATAAAAAAATAAAAGACTTTCCTACACTACTGCTTGATCATTCCAAATTAAAGTAAAAAAAAATTAATCAAAGTTAGTTAAATTTATATGTATTTATACATAATATAAAGACATGTATGGTAACTTATATATATATCCATAAATTAAACGGGTGCATGATTTTGATGAAGGTTCAGTAATAGAAGTCTACGTTATTTCAGTGACATACTATTATTAATTCATGTTTTACCATATATTGAACCCTTTTCATCCACCACTTCTATTGATTCCCATGCCAACAACTAATTGTCCGCCTCTTATTAAGCTTCGTTCAATCCCTATATATGACCATGTTTTCTTTGAATTTATTTCAGTTATATATGTTAGAGTATAAATTAAAATCAATTT
>NC_029791.2:4249101-4249763 GCF_000816755.2 Arachis ipaensis | reverse complement strand
AATTATAGAATTATATATTTTTATTATATTAATTTTTTTACCATCTATAAATATCATTGTACATTGTACTTTTGTGATTCATTCTCAATAATACACCACAACAAGTATATGTATACACCACAACTACTTATAACTGTCATAACAGAAACAGTAATATAAACAAGTCCTCTTGACCACTTAAGAAATATGAGCGTTATATCTTTACAATAGTATTATATATAATAACATAGATTAACCTTTTAATACAGAAAATATTTGTTTATTTTATGATGACTTCAGTGCCATGCAAAGTACAAATAATTAAAGTCAGTTGCATATCTGGCCCCTCTTCTCATCATTTTGGCTCATACACCAAATTAACAAGAGAAATTTTAGAGATATTAAAATTTATTATTTTTTGTTTATTATTTTTAATTATTAATTTAATTTTTTAATTTAATAAATTAATAATATATTTTAATTAAACTACACCAACCTCTCTCTCCCAAAAGATATCTTTCGGCGGAAACCAGATAGCAAAGCAATTCTCATGACATTTATTTATTTAAGAATTTCGTTCTTTATTTGCACGCAGCATAAGAAACATTTGTATATATTATATTAGAATTAAATAAATTAAAGGAGTACATAAAATATTTGGTGTTTGCATCTGAATATGTTTG
>NC_029791.2:4225240-4249053 GCF_000816755.2 Arachis ipaensis | reverse complement strand
CATTCAGAATGCACTACTCTCTCTATAATCTTACTGATCAATAATAATCTTTGATGTGTATGGTTTCCAAAAAGAAACTATGCTGCTGGTGCTATATCAACCCCATTGTCGTCGTCGTCATCGTCGTCATCACCGCCATTATTGTTGTGAAAGCTTCTTCGCCATTGATGAGTTGTTTCAGAGTGATGGTAATTGTTCACTTCTTCAAGCATGGAGAAACTGACCACCATTGTTGTAATAAACTATACCTATTATAATAAGTTGACTCAAGTCTCAAGATGAGATCATGAAGTCTTCAAACACAGCATTTTATAATGTTGAAAAATATTTTCAAAAAAATTAAAATATATTCTTAATATAATTTTAGTGTATACTTAAAATAATTATTTTTTAAAATCTAGCAAGCTCCTTTTAATATATTCTAGATTTTATGAAAGATAAGTTTTGCCTTTTTTTGTAGCAACTTTACAAACTAGCATAGAGGCACTTTAATGAGTATTGTTTTGTTGTCAAATGGTAGCATTCTTTAGGAGGCAATGGAGGATGACATGGTGAGGATTGTATCCATACATTTTGCCCTAATGGGCAGTGAGGGCCCAAGAATTGAGCATAGCTCATGTCTTGTTGAGGCAAAAATGCATTCAACATGTGTTGTTTAGGGTTGAACACACGCCTTGATGTTCCTTTCACATGCTTACACATGGATGCCATGCATATACCAAACAATTTTGACATGAATGAATCAATATTAATGTATGTAGTAATTGTATATTGAACACACCAAAGGTTAAAAGATCCTTACATGAAGGCTTTTGGCCAAATGTGACCATGACTAGAGAAAAGAAGAAAAGGGTACATAGAGTTAGGGTTTTTTAGGAATTACCCCACACCACTTTTGATGAAATTTTTAAACCAGTCTTAATTTTTTTATTTTATTGAATAATCATTTTTTGTATTAAATTTTAGTAAAAGGATAAACAAATTAGTATCTATTGTTATTTAATAAAGACATCATAACTATTTTAAAGAATTTTTGAAACTCTCAGATCAATTTTTTTTATGTGGACAAACAATTTGATGTAAGAATGAATTTGTCTAATGAAATAAAAAGTTTAGAACAACTGATTTAGTGATTAATTTTTGTTGAAAATTAAAGTGTTGGACTAAAATTTTTTAAGAATTTGTTCTAAGACTTACTTAGAATTAGGGTGAGTTGGACCTGAACTTGAGATCTAGACGCCTTTAGGTAAAAGATTGGTGTCTTCTCCTACAAAGATTAAGCCATCCAAGTTTTTCGTGAAGAAGTGTGGGGTAGTATCTGTAAAAAATTTTGATACTTAAGTTATCTGATGCTTAAATTAACAAGAGTCTTAGACAAATTTGAAGTAGATTAAAATTAAAAAATACTTGAGGTAATAAATGTGTATATTAGTAGTAAAGATGAGTTATTTCAGGTATCTTATCCTTTTATTTAGGAGTTTGTTGAGAGCTCATATTTAAATATATCAACATGTTTGTAGGAGTAGTTAAATTTTTTTTTTTTTTGTCTTTTACACCACACATCCATACACATTCACACACACAACTACTATTATGAGTTCTATAGCCTCCTGAACTTCGAACCCTTGTGAAGCTCCTTGTGAGACAGCAAATTCTGCCATTAGCTCTAAGTTTCGGAATAGTTAAGCCTTCAATACTAAGACTCAATTTGGACAAATAATTTAATTAAGTTCCTTTTAAAAAAATAGTTTAAACAATAAATAATTATATTAAAAGTAGCTTATAAATAAGTTATTTTGTATTTGAATTTTTAGTTCTAAAAATATTTATTTTATAGAAATGTGATAAAAAGTAGTAATATTATGAAAAAAGTCGTTTAAAAATTACATAAAACATTAATACTACTACTTTTATAAGTTAAAAACTAAAAAAAAATTACTTTTAAAGCTTCTCAAATAGAAATAGGTCCTAAGTCAGTTATAGAAAGTTAGGCCAATAAGATAGATTTTGGATGTTGACAATACAAATGGAATTGAATTTTTTGTGAAGTTTATAAAGACCATTTCTTAGTAAATGTATTGATTATCTTTGATGAATGTGTAGCCTTTGTATCTAGTTTGTGCTTGTTCATTGACGATGACTTTTCAATTAAAGGGATATGTGGCTCTAATAAAGGGAGACATGATTGCAAATATTCTATTGTATAGCTCAAGTTTCACCTTAGTAACAAATCATATCTTTTGCTTTTGTGGACCTAAATGCATGATTTGTTGTTTGTTTATTCCAAAAAAGTAATTTCATAAAAAGATTATTAGAATGAAATTCATTATAATATTATATTTAATAGAGTATTGCTGTTAGGGTTTATTCCACTACCAACTTAACTTGATATATTGATTTCATTCCAAAATACTTTTAGTATACCATATACTTCTAACACTCAAATTAAAAAGGAATTGTTGTTAATTTAAATTATTTTTTAGTTAATAAAATATAAGAACACATATTCATCGCCGAATATTGATATCAAAATAATATACGTTATAAAAATACCAATTATATTATATATACATAAAAAATTAATCACTAAATTAATCACTCATATAAAATATATATTTATACACATTACACAAATATATATTAACAAATTTGATGACTAATTTTTTATATGCATACGTTATTTTTATAAAAGTTATACATACAAAATTGGATATCATTACTCCAGATAATTAAAGTTTTGTGGGTCATGTAACACTTTTCCCAAGACACTAAGTTTAAATTTTTTTTTGTCATGAAACTAAGTCTAATCTTAACATAGTAAATCTATAACTCAAACCAATTTTTTTGGGCTATCAACCCAGACCAAACCAGTCCACTCCAGTTTAGAGCCCAATCCAGGTAGGCCCAATATAGGAACGCAGAGCTATAATTTAATAATATTACTTTATTAATTTACCAAAAAAAAAGTTTACTTTATTAAAATTCATTTTGTTTATTGAATATGTGAAACAAGTTAAAAACAACAAAAAATATCAGATTAAATTTGGGAAATTAATAAATTGTTACCAAATATATTCCAAGGGAAACAGTAAAGAGATCAGAGACTTATCTTCTTTTTTTATGTACTTGAATTTACACTGGAAGAAGATCAATCGCTGCCTAAAGCTTAAAGCATAAATTTTTTTGGTCTAAACCATTTTACATATAAGAATGAATGTAATCATTCAAACTTCTTTCCTTTGAGCTTTCCCTTTGGGATCTTGCTAAGTAAACCAGCATCAAGCTTACTATAGTGATTTCTCATCTCACCAAGGACCTTATACACAAAGTTGTCAACTTGATCTTCATATCTTTCATACAGAACTGGGAGTGTATGTGCAGCAACAAAACCTTTGGGAATAATATAACACAAGTTTTAGCAATGAAGTATATATAAATATAACATGAAAAATATCAAGAAAACTCTGTTCCTGATGGAACAATATCTAAAAACAGTTAACATGGTGTACCAAAATGGGATTAGGCTTGAAGCAACTGAATCGTTAATGAAAAAATCAATAATTTCAGTATGATTGTGTTTGTCTCTTGGTGTATCCGAAAGTGTAAGTAACCAAATACATGATTATGTGCTTGTATTATGTTGAAGAATTTCCACAAACAAGCATCTCAACAGACAATCAACCAAATGTTTAAGAATGTTTTGGAATAGTTTACAGCAGCAGAGAACATAAATTCCATGCCATGCCGTTTACAGTCGCTTTAATCGTCAGTATAGTATTCAGCATACAGGCATAAATTGGCTTTACCATCCAAGAAATGCTAACAACTATTTGTGCTTTTCGCTTAAAACATTCAATGGGAATTCTTTAAAAGTAAATACATTTTTCCATCAATAGTTTAAGAAAAACATAACGATGATTGGTGAGTGCATTTGATTAGAAGAGCCATCGAACGATAAGCAGATGAAGGAAAGCAGGTCTCACCGACATAGATGACAGTCAAAAAGTTGCACCAGCTTCCAATCACAGCACCAGCCCACAAGCTGAATACAACCTGGCAATAATATGTTGATTTTAATCACAATAAATCCTTTTTAATCACGATTGTCGATTATAAATAACAAAATGAAAGCAAGCACCCCTACCAGAAGAAACTGCTTTAGGTTTCCTCCACATGCAACATCTTGAAGAACCCTCAAACCACGGTTAACCTCAACACCAATGGCAGTTGCAATATTAACGAAGACATCTTCCGGGAGAACAAAACGAGGAACTTTAGCCGGCTTCCTGTAGCAACAGAGAACAAAGCATACTTACCTAAAGCTTTAAAGTTGCATAATAAATTAATTACAAAACTGTGCAGCAAAAGAAGAGATGAAAGCATGCTCGAATAACCTGCTCATCAAACCAGAAGCATTTGTCCAAAGAAACTGTGCAAGCATTCCAAGAACCAAAGCAAAACATAAAAGAGTTAAGAAGTGATAGTTAAGCCATTCGAAAAGCACCCATATAGCTGTTGCAGCAGTTAAAACACTTGCGGAAATCTTCTTGTTCCTCCATAACAAGACATCGGCAGCTGCATCATTTGAAGAAAAATATAACATTAAAAAGGTTAAGACTAGGAAATGCCAATGGTACTCTCTCCTTCCCAGAATACCTCGGCTTGGAAATTCGGTACATAATCCAATGTGTCAAGATACAATTTATATTGTATACATTAAGTTATTACTGTACCGAATTCCCAAAGTGACAAATATTTTAGAATGAAGTATATTTTACAGCAGCAAATAGGCTAGAACTAGCATACATTTTCCGCCACCTAAAAGATTGTGCAACGGTTTCTGGCGTCCAAAGAGTCTATTGAACTGGGAGCTCACAGAGCTCGATTTCTCTTCCTCAAAGAAGGATACAGATTTTGGCTTCTCTGCTGCCATTGTTTCCACAAGGGTGTTAAAAAGCTTTTCAGCAGTGATCTTGTCTGCCATTGTTCTTCCTGTGCTACTAAGAACAGAGAAGACCATCAATGTACAAAATAGCAATTCTGCCTAACATCATTGAATCATCATCAGAGAAATTCTTATTTAATCCATATGAAGAAATCCTTTTCTTCCTCCATATTATTCATCTACCTTTTATTCTTCTCTTTTTCTATTTCTTACTTTTTCAAATTCAATAGACAAAATCACTCCATGAAGTAAGAAAATGTCTTCAATTATCATCATCTATAACGAAACCAGTGTGCAGGAATCAAATGCAAAAAGATCCAATTATATTTTCTGAACCATAACAAAAGAGGAGATCATCTAATAATCTAATTGCTAAATTCAAGCTATATATAGATTCATAAAGCTCACACCCACACCAAGTCAAACTTCAAGGCAAAACCTTGAGTTTACAAGCTCATTGAATAATACAGCTTTGTTTTCATGAAACTGATTTCTTATTATTAAACATATTTCCAAAATTTCAAGGCACAAACAGTTATAAACAGAAATCCCAAGACATTCATAAACACATTAATAAACACCAAAAAGTAAGCCAAAAAAAAAATCAGAGAAATGTTGGCAAGTCAAGATCATTGATACAAAAGTCAAAAAATAAATAATAACAAATTATAAATATACATAAAAAGGAAAGCAGAAAAAGAAAAAAGGAAGTACCCCAAAGTTTTCTTTTTTATTTTCTACCCCCAAATTCAGAAACATAAAGCGCATTTAACGTATCACGATTCACGAAAGGATCAAATAAACAATGGAATTCAAAGCTTATTCCACAAGCTGAAAACACCAACAAATGATTTCATTTTCAGAACAGAACGAAGATTTTCAAACACACACGCACACACTGCTTAAAACGGAAAAAATCGTAAGAACTAAAATTGAAGGCATGCACAAACCAGAGTAAGCAAAACGCAAGCTGAAGCAAATTCGCAGAGTAGCACTGCAGAGAAAGTGAGAGTGAAAGAGAAAGAGAGAGAAAGTGATGGAACTTGCTTTGTAGCAGAAGGAACAATGGTGTGAAAAATAAAATAATAAATTAATAATAATAACAATAAGGAAAAGCCATTTTGAACTTTGAAATATTACTATTTTGACAAATGAGTTTCAAAAGATGATAGTAATTAATTAATTAATGTTGTGAGGAAAAAAGGAAATAAATAAATAATTATGCAACTACCTTTTTTTCTTTCTTTTACTGCTTTTTAAATATTCTTGATATCAAATTCCACGTGAACCTCCACACCAACCTTCCTTTCTATCTTGATATTTTGGCATCTTTTTAGAAAAAGAAAAAATAAAATAAAAAAAAACTGGTTTGACTGTTCTCAAAAATCAAAATGGTTATGGTTTGGTAATGCCTCATTTTGACCAAGTTGACTATAATTTCAGCATTATTGCCCTTTTTTAACACTCAACATAACATGAATAAACTATCATTTTATCTTTGAAAGGTTTAATTTTTGATAAAATATACCAAAAAATCTTTTAGCTCTCTAAAAAAAACTTTGATTTGATAAAATAGATCATTTTTATAAGTAACAAAAGTTTTATTTATTCATTTAATTTTTCGTTAGAATATCTAAAAGATTATTTAAAAAGTAAATATTAAAAAAAAAATCAATTTAGACCATTTTTGTAGAAGAAATAATTATACAAATTTGTTTAACGTAAAATTATCAAATTTAGAGAACGAAAAAATCTCAATTAAGCAAATTAGAAAGAGAAAGAATCTCACTAAAATTTATTCTCTCTAATTCTTTTACACGTAAAATGGTAGTTTACTATGATACATGCACAATGATATGGATATAGGACACGACACCAGACACGTCGACACGTGAATTTTAAAATCTTACATGATACAGAGACACACATATATATAAAGTATAAAGTAGTCGGAGAAAAATTTTATATTTTTTATTAAGACACAGAGACACGCGTGTCGAACGAGTGTCAGTAGATGTCGTATCTAAAATGTATCTGACACGTGAACACGATAACTCATCAAAGTGTCCTCAAAGTGTCCGTATTTCATAGGTAGTTTAGAAATAATGCATAAATTAAAAGTTATAAATAATTTTTTTTTACAGTATCTTTAAATTGGATAAGTTAAGTGAGTTCTATTAAAAATGTAAAAAATACTCTGCTAAATTGATAATAAGCTATGAGTCAGCCTCATATGATTCGCATGACTTAAAGCTAGCACCTCCATTAGGAAAGAACCTGGTGAAAGCATGAGAGTCAATTTTAACTATGTAAAACTAAGTAAACATTTATCAATAACACTAGAATCTGTGGCGATTGGCACTTTCAATACTTATAATTTTCACCTTACAGTTTTCAGTCGGATTTTTTAAACCAAAAAATTTATTCCATAATAATTAGAAATTATGTCAATAATAGTAGTCGATTGTCTTTAATGACCAAGGTTAACTTTTTGAAGTTTGATGTAGCAGGGTTTGAATTGCCTTGTTAATTTATATCAATTCTACACTTGTACCTATTTGGTTTAGAATTTTGCAACCTCCATATCAGGTTGGGCATTGCATCATTCCTAAGTCATCCTTCTTATTGTGGTTTTTTAGCTAAAAATGGTGAGTTTAAGTATATAGTTACAACATAGAAATCACTAAAAATATGCAAAAGTAATCATAAAATTAGTGTATGAATTTTTCTTTTCAATTTTCATTTCTGGAAGCATGCCACTTTATACACCAATATATGCAAAAGTAATCATAAAATTAGTGTATGCCGCTTTATAATAGTATACATTATTCTGTTCTATGAGTAGTGTTAGGAGTGGTTGGTTTATCTTGTGTGTGTGTGCTCTTTTGTGTGTCATAGTTGTTGTGGTTTAAAGTGTAATTATTGTGATTTGATAAAATCATGTGATTCATAGTTGGTGTGTGCTCTTTTTTGGTTTTTGGTTGAGTTTGTACAGACTATCTAAAAAAAATTAATTTTGTAAATATTGACTGCTAAGTCTTTGGAATATTTTTCTGAAATTCTACGGATTTATTCAGATAGATTCTACAAGTAATTTCTTATCAAAATAATTATTCTACTTTGGCAACTGCCTAGGTTTTGGCAACCATTTTCTTAATAAAGTAATGCTACAATTGTGCATCCATTCTAATGGTTATGGCATCTAAAATATTATTTTGCTGCCCCCGTTATTTTTGGTTTTGGGTTTATATATTTTTTCAGTGTAGTTAGCCAAGCGTGAGCCTAAATGACAAGGCTAACTGAACTGAGATTTGAAAAACTTTTTTCTTTTTATATATATTTTTAATACATCTTGTTTAAGGCATATCTATTAGTATTTTAAATTTAAACATTAAAATATAAATTATAAATTTTATGTCTTTTAGAAATAAAAAACATGAAAAGCACAACATAATAATAGGTGTTGGAACAAAGACAAAAAATGTATTATTCATTATCCATTCACTATCCATTCTTTGGGTGTGATCAATTAATTTTTTTTTAAATATTGGCAGATGGGTGATCCGTTAATTACGATTATATTTCACCATGGAGGGTCGTTTATTACAGAGGCCGATGGGAGTATGTCTTACAACGGTGGAGAGACTTGTGAGTTGCCGGATATTGATACAGACACGCTGGATGTATTCTTCGTCCGAGACTATCACAAGAAAATTGGGTATGACAAGGTTAGCCAAAGTTGGTGGCTGGTGCCTAATCGGCCTATGCAAACTGGTTTAAGAGCAATAGCAGATGATAATGAACTGATGGAGATGTGTTACCTGGCTCAGCAGAACAAGGGGGTTATTCATGTGTACTACGAACATGGAGTATCTGAGCCTGTGTATATTGAGGAAGCAGAACCAGTGGTTTCTGGCAAGGAGGTGATGCTGATACCAACCATTATCCCCACCCCAAAATTCACCACCAATGCCACAGCTGAACCAATTCCCAGCACAACACCATGCAATCCAACTTCTGAACATCATGATGTGCAGGATGATCCTTATAATGACTCTGATGGTGGAGACTCATGGCACTCGGAAGAAATGAAGACTCCTCCAAACTCTGAGGATGAGTTGGAGGAATTTGATTCAGATGATGTATTCCCTGCATTTAGAGAAGGAGGGAGGTTTGGAGAGCTTAGGCTAGAGGTTGGAATGACTTTCACTACAAAAATGGAATTCAAAGAGGCTGTGCGTGAATATTGCATACAAGAGGGTAGAAGGATTTGGTTTAAGAAGAACGATAACGTGAGGATGAGAGCTGTGTGTAAGGATGCGAGTTGTGATTGGCTTGTGTATGCCTCTAACAATACTGAGAACAACTGCTGGCAGATCAAGACATTCATGGATGACCACACCTGTGCAAGAGAGACCAAAAACAGACTAGCTAATAGGAAGTGGCTAGCCTGCAAATTGGTGAAGAAACTAAGAAAATATCCGAATCTGAGACACTCCGAGGCTGCACAATATTTTAAGACTAAATGTGATCTGGAACTAAACAAGTCTTCACTGACCAGGGCCTTAGGAGAGGTGGTTGTGACTTAAGAATTCTAAGTTATTTAGTGTCAATCTATCTATTGTAGTTATCTATCTGATGTTAATACACTGGGCTGCTGTTTATATATGCAAAATTAATCCTAGACTGATTATATGCTGCATAATGTTCTGTCAATCTGTTGTTACTCATTTATCCTGTTCTGCATAATGTTCTGTAACAGTGCTGTGTAGGGACTAGTTTGATGTCACTTACATAAGTGTAGGGACTACTTTGATGTCACTTGAACAAGTCTAGGGACTATTTTGATGTCACTTATATAACTGTAGGGACAGATTTGCTGCCCGATAACAACTATCTGACCCCTTCTTTGGTATCTGAAACAGGGCCTTATAAATGCAGTTAAGGAGGTTTTTCCAGATGTGCATCACAGATTCTGTGTTTGGCATCTGTGGAAGAACTTCAACAAGCAATGGAAAGATCTCCAGCTTAGAGGGCTACTCTGGGATTGTGCAAGGTGTACTAGCCAAGATGGCTTCCTTGATATCATCAAAAAGATTGAAAGGGTTAATAAGGAAGCCTGGGAGTATTTGAACAAGTGGCCTAGAGACTCTTGGAGCCGGGCATTCTTCAATAATGCACCTAAAATAGATAACATCTGCAACAATGCCTGTGAAGTCTTCAACTCCAGGATCAAAGATGCTAGAGCTAAGCCTATTATCACACTCTTGGAAGAAGTCAGAATGTATGCAATGAGATCGATAGCTAGGAACAAGGTGAAGCTGAATTCGAACACTGGAGTTCTACCTCCTATACAACGCAGCAGGTTAGAAAAGATACGGAAGGAATAAAAAAATTGGGTCCCGATGTGGTCTGGTGACGCAGATTATGAGAAGTTCGAAGTACATGGCTGGCCGACCAACATGGTTGTAGACTTGGGAAAGAGGCTCTGCACATGTGGTTTCTGGCAATTGAGTGGTACTGTTTTTTAAATTCATTGTCTTAGTCTTATTATCATTATCAACCTTTGTTGTAGGCTTACTATTGTTGTCTTCGTTGTTGTGTGAATGTTGTTTAGGGATGCCATGTGTGCATGCGTGTGCTGACACAAAAAATGAAGATTAAGATGATTATGTTTAGGGAAAGCAAGCTGTTTTTTTGTATCTATTTTGCTGAAGTTGTTTACAATGCTTAAAACATTGTCCCAGTGTTGGGGATTTTAGGAAAAGCAGGCTGTTTTTTTGTATCTATTTTGCTGATGTTGTTTACAATGTCTAAAAGATTGTCCCAGTGTTGGGGATTTTAGGGAAAGCAGGCTGTTTTTTTGTATCTATTTTGCTGGTGTTTTGGCTCTATAATACCTTTTTTGAATCAAACATTACCAATATGAATATGAATTATGAATTATGATTTTATTCAATTGAGTTTTCTCAGCCTTTTCTTTATATATTATCCTCTGTTACAAATCTAAGACTAGTTCAAGTGCTGTCCATTTCTATTTCATTGAAAAGAAGTCCAGGAATAGAAGTATGCATATAATCAAACACCTTAATTTTCATTTCTTTCAAACAAAAGGATAGGAACAACTACATGAACAAGGAATGCATATAACATGCATGTCATTTATTTTTTGCTAGATACAGTTGACCCTGCTGTCTATCCAGCTTTAATACAAGAACACCAATTACAATCAGCAGCATAAACACAAACATCAAAATTCCCCCCATTTTTAGAACCCTAAATTCAGCTTCTAATTTACCAAATTTCCAAGCCATCTTCATCTTCCATTCTTCATCATCAACTGAATATCTTGTTCTATCATCACATGGCATGGCATCTTCCAAAACTTTATCAACCCACAAAAATAATCCACAACATTTCTTCCCAATGGTCTGCACATAAAAAAAAATTCAATCAGAAAAATTTATATCCTCCAATACAGCATTCAACAACAACAACACTTACATTGTAGTTTGGGCAACCCAGGAATGGTCTCCCTGGATTAGAATCCGTCCCTGACCACCGGAGCACCGGTCTCGACCCGCAGGCACACCATTCTGGCAAACGAGCTTCTCTATTTCTGTTCATTCTCCTCATGATGCTTCCAAATGATCGTGGGTTGTTCGAGCTCCCAGCTGCATTGCTCGTGGTAGCCATAACCGGCGGGTTTCAGAGAGGGAGAAGAGAAGAACACAGCACCAACGAGAAGAGAGCAGAGTGAACAATGTGGCCTTCAAATTTGGAGATTAGGGTTTTAACTAACCCTGAGGGACCAAATTGAGTCGGAAGAGTTTACTCTGCCACATCAGCTAGCCGTTGTGAGTCCCACGTGTCACCAACGCTGCCAGCTAAGCTTTCCGGTTGCGCCACGTGTGCTGAAATGGCCGGAAGGACCACTTTAAGTCCCGAAGTGCAAGTTCAGGGATGACTCTGAGGAACTTTTAAGTTCAGGGACTACTTTGAGGCTCGAGTGCAACTTCAGGGACTACATTGAGGCTTATCTCTTAATCTAATTGATTAGAAGTTATAAATGGATATATTAAGACGGAAAGGCAGATGATGATTTTTGGTGTGGGCCAAGCCATGATATGCTTCTGAAAGATGATAAGATTTTCCACGTTCGTATCCTATCATATTCATATCAACTATCAAGGCTTTGTCTTCAAAACCAACTAGAATATTGGATTTTAATGGTCCTTGATCATAAATAATTTTAGGTTATGTCAAATTACGAGTTAGTACTCAATTTAATAGTTGAATTTATATGTAAATTTTAATTTAGCTTTTAAAATTTTAATTATTTTTATTTAATTTTTAAAGTTTACAAATGTAACTCATATTAATTTATGAGATAATTTTTGGTACAGAAAAATTAATAAAGTGTTAATATAGATCGTTAAATATTATATTAGAACCTAAAAAATAATTTAAAAATAAAGTTGTATTATGTATTTTAAAAGGAAAAATTTTACAGAATTTAGTATGATATTTAATTGTCTATATCAGTATTTTATTAAGTGTTAATGTTAATGTCAAAAATTATTTAAAAAATTAACATGAGTCACGTTTGTAAAATTTTAAAATTAAATAAAAGTAATTAAAACAATTGAAACTTTAGAAAAAAATGTTAAATTAGAGAGAAATAGAAGAAGAAAAGTTTAGAAAGAATAAATTTAGTTTCAAATTATATTTTTTAATACAATATAATTATTAAAAAGGTAACAAAATTTTGATCTTAACTATTTATTCAAATTTTTTTAATGGCCAAGATTCTTTTCTCAATGAAGAACTTTTCTCATATCAATTATCGTAATCATATCATAAATTAAAGGTGGAGTTTTTGGTACTTACAAAATTTTTGTCTAACTTATCTAAAATTATAAATAAAATAAAAAGAAATCTACTTCGTTATTTTTAAATCTTATGAATAAATATTAACCACAATAGAAGAGACCTAAATTAAATCAGGAGTATTAAACCAACAAGTAAAAGACAAAAATAGCAACAAATGGACTAACCCTATATATTTTTCTCAATTTGGGTGTGAAGAGTGAAGACTACCTTCATTAAATTTTTCTTTTTTTTTTGTCTCAAATTTTTTTTTTGTTGTCTCAAATTTTAATTTTCATGTAACCCGAATGGATCCAGGAGGTAATCAACTATGAACAAATGACACAACTATTTGGGCCAAAAAATAAAAAGTGATACAACCATTTGGGCCAAAAAAAACAAGTGACACAACTATTGACCAAAAATTGAAGGAAACAGAACTCGGAGTTTGATTATGCCGTAAGGGATAAGAAATAAAGGATTCAATCAACTTGGGTTGGTCGAGTTGTCAGCTCACTCGTCCACTTAAGCAAGTGTAGGGGGTTCGAATTTCGTCTTGTACATGCAGCAACCCATTGGCCAGCGGCAGACCCTTAAATAGAGTTCAGATCCGCGACGGATTAGTCCTTGACCTGTCGGATTGGGGGATACCGTGAGCAACCAAAAAAAAAAAAAGAAAGAAAGGACTCAAAGGAGAGATTGTTTTCATAAACAGATAAACTTGAACTGCAGTGTAATTTTTTTTTTCTTATAAGAACATTGTATTGATATAATATTAGAAGTGCCTTCAAGAGAGAGATAATTACGTTTTGGCAATCATGACTTGCACGTAATTAACTTTGTTAATGAAACGCTGATGATCCTTTCATTTCATTAGACTTGCATGCATATACAGACAAGTTCTTCACGCTTATACTTTATGTAATAAACTACAACTTTTTAGCTTCAATCTTGCTATTATCATGGGATCTGACTCTCGCTTTTATCTAACAAGAAAAATATTAGAGTAAAAGGTGAATAAATCCTTGATATGTTATCATAAAAATAATAAATTTTTCATTAAATTAAGATATAAGGGTAGTAAGATGAAATATATGAAATGTAAGTTCGACCGCCGAAGAAAAAATTTTAATGCAAAGGTAAAAATTGGAGAAATATCGTACGAAAAGTTAAAAATTTTAAGTATCTTGGGTGCATCATACAGGATAATAGAGATATTGAATATGATGTAAATTATAAGATCCAAGTAGGTTAGTCAAAATGGCAGAGTGCGTTTAGTTTTATACGTGACAAAAAAAATGCCTTTAAAACTTAAAGGTAAATTCTATCAAATCGGCTATGCTTTATGGTAGAGTGTTGGGCGGTAAAAAAGAAGCACGAACATAAGTTAAGTGTGACAGAGATGAAGATATTGAGATTGATGAGTAGTCATATGCGATTGGATAGAATAAATAACAAATATATAAGAGAGAGAATTGGAGTAGCACCTATTGTAAAAAAAATGGTAGAATCGCATCTCAGGTGGTTTGGACATGTGAGAAGAAGACCGATAGAGCACCCAATGAAGAGAGTAGATGAGATTGAAGATGGAGAAAGGATAAAAGGCAAAGGAAGACCTAAGAAGACCATCCACGAGGTAGTCAAACGAAATCTACATGTAATTATGTAAACAGTCTCTCTATAGACATGATACATGATAGAGTTTAATAGCGCTATTTGATTCATCTAGTTGACCTCACTTAGGGCCCATTTGGGAAGTTTCAAAAGTTACTTTTTTGAGTTTTTGACTTATGAAAAGTAGTAGTATTAATGTCTGGTGCAATTTTCTAAACAAAATTGCAGCTTTCTAAGAAGTTATTTAGGAGCTTATAGAGAAGTTAAAAAAAATGACTTCTCTCATAATACTATTACTTTTTATCAAATTTTATAAGATAAATACTTTTAGAACTAAAAACTCAAATATAAAATAACTTATTTATAAGCTACTTTTAATATAACCATTTATTGTTTAAATTATTTTTTTTAAAAAAAACTTAATTAAGCTATTTATTCAAATTGTACCTTAGTGGGATAAGGTTTTTTTGTTGTTATTATTTTTTGTTATAAGTGTGTTTCTGATTTTTGTAAACAAGTGATACATAAATTCTTCTAACAATGGTTTAAATTTAGTATGAAGGAGTAGGGCTCGCAATGGGTAGGGTAGGGTTTCGACTCTATCCTAATCCTACCCGCAGGTTAAAATCTTTTTTAAAAGTTAAAACTCTATCATATCCTATCCGTAGGTTGAGAATCTCTCAACTCTAATCCTACCTGCACCCTAAAGTTTTAAACCCTACACTACCCGACCTTATCCGCAGAAACAAAAAAAAATTTCAAATAAATATAAAATTCAACAATTTCAAATTTCATACATATTAATAAAATAGAAAATAAAAAATTAAGTTCAAATTAAAATTAAAAATAATAAAATTTTAAATAAATCCAACATAAAATTACAAATAATATGATCATCAATTAATTAGTTATTATTTCAAGTTTTTATAAGAAGAAGATTGTGAGTACAAGATTTACTTTCTTTACTACATACATAACTTTTACATATATATTATATAATATATTAAGGATGCAGATAGAGTAGAGTAGGGTATACCCTAAACCCGTACCCTACCACCATACCCTACCTGCAGCGAGTAAGGTAGACAACCCTATCCAAACGGGTTGAATACCCGCAGATAAGGTACATATTATCAGCCCTACGAAAGAGTTTATATATTTTTCGTTTACAAAGCTTAAAGATCTATTTATATTTAAATTTGATAAGAGATTTACTTGCCTTTCGTAAAAAAAAAAAGTTAAAAATTTATTTATATCTTTTAACAATATTATTTGAACCACCATTTAATTTGGACGTTAAACATTTAACAGGAGATGAAAAAAGTTAAAATGAAGATAACAAATAGAGAGAAAAGATAAGACAATATATACAGTTTTTAATTTTTCTTGTTTTGTTTTTGCTATTATTTTTAGGATTAATTATTCTTCTAAAAAATACTTTATATTTTATATGTATGCGTGTCTCCGTGTCATTTAAGACTTTAAAATTCGCGTGTCAGCGTGTCCCGTGTGAGTGTCTATCCATCATAATAGATCTTAAGATGCTTCATATTTAATAGAGTCAACCTACACAGCAGAAAAAAGCATGATACAAGAACTTGTGGCTGCAACACAAGAAAGATGAGAATTGAGTTGCCACGTGGCACCACTCAGAAGCTACAAGACCTTATCCGACATAATCAAGAATCTAATCCAAACCTGTCTCTCATTGGTGACATTTCAGCACATCAAAATCCAATCTCCATTACCACACACTCCTTCCATAGTTCTAATAGCTCTAGCTAGTAGCAGTTAACAAGTATAGTGTGTGAGCAAAGTAGTAAAGAGAAACAATGGCTTCAACACAATGTTTCTTGCACCAACATGCACTTACTACTCCAACAAGAGCCTCATCACAACGCCAATTAGTGTGCACAAAGCCAAACCAAGTTGTATGCAAAGCTCAGAAGCAGTCACATGATGATGCTTCTGTCTCAGTGTCTCGTAGGTTGGCTCTAACTGTTCTCATTGGTGCTGCTGCTGTTGCATCTAAGGTCTCTCCTGCTGATGCTGCCTATGGAGAAGCTGGTATATATCTATTGCCCATTTTCTGATTTTAACTTTGATAGATGTAAGTATCTGATCATGTATTTTAATGTTGTTACAAGTCTATGATGTTAATTGGTTTCTACATCTGATTGATGAAAGGGAGTAGTTGATAGTGTAAGATACTTTATATTGATAGACTGATAGAGTATTTTGCATCAAAGAATAGTTAATAGTCTATTCAAATTAATCCCAAATGAACTTGAAAGCCTAGTCTCTTGTATGATTATGATCCTTAGTGCCATGTAAATTCTCTGAGTACCCCAAATGAACTTGAAATTGCTTTACTTTGAACTGAAATGACATAGTATGCCTTTGAATATTGTGAATTCTACTCTTTTGTAACATGAAACAGAATTGAGTGATCATTGGATATTGAAAGAATGGTGTTGACAAACAATGATTCTCTTAAAACACCAGTTTAATTTGTCAAGTTTCCATTATCATAACAATGATTTTGATCTCTGACTTTGCTTGCAGCCAATGTGTTTGGAAAGCCGAAGACAAACACTGACTTCCTAGCATACACTGGGGATGGATTCAAATTATCAATTCCTTCAAAGTGGAATCCGAGCAAAGAGGTCGAGTACCCCGGTCAGATTCTTAGATATGAGGACAACTTTGATTCAACCAGCAATTTGGTTGTCACAGTTACTCCTACTGATAAGAAATCCATCACTGATTATGGTTCCCCTGAGGAGTTCCTTTCTCAGGTAAACTTGTTCAAAACTAGTACTATTGATTTCTACTTAAACGAATGATGATTTCGAATTCTAAAAGACGAAGTCTTTTTTGTTCTTTGCAGGTTGATTACTTGCTTGGGAAGCAAGCTTTCTTTGGGGAAACTCAGGCTGAGGTAAGTGATGAACACTTATTTGTTCTTTGAACACATTTAGTCTGCTTTGATTTCATATCCTAAGTGAGTATGAACTTTGATCGAGCAGGGTGGTTTCGACGCGAATGTTGTAGCCACGGCTAACATCTTAGAGAGTGCAACACCAGTGATTGATGGTAAACAATACTATGTTCTATCTGTCTTGACAAGGACTGCCGATGGAGACGAAGGCGGCAAGCACCAGCTGATCAGGGCAACTGTTAAAGACGGAAAATTATACATCTGCAAGGCTCAAGCCGGAGACAAGAGGTGGTTCAAGGGAGCTAGAAAATTCGTTGAGGACTCGGCGAGTTCCTTCAGTGTTGCTTAAGAACTTGGTAGAGAGGGCTATAAATGCTTAATGCTTAATGCTAAATGCTGTATGTAAATCCAACTTATTAAAGTGTTATGTATGTTTTTTTGTTGTTGAACTCTCCCTTTTTTGTCCCCAAGAAGTTCAAGTATATGGAAGCTTAATCTTAATCTTAATTAAGCATTTTAGTTTCAATAAGCTGCTATAATTTTATATGCTTGACAGAGAGCTTAAACCATCTCAATGAGAGTAATACAATAAATTTCTCCTAATCTTAGTTACTAACAAGAGGAGAGGAAGAAAAAAGAGAAATTCTTATTTGATCTGAGAGCAAGAAAATCCTTTTCTGCATTCAAAAACTGTTGATTCAAGTATATAGTTCATAATTAGCATATAGATCTTGATTGAACAAAAAAAAAAAAAATAATTACTAATAGAACCAATGTTAGAACAAAAATAGAAAAAAAGATTTTTCTTAGTTTAATTAGGGAGTAGTGATTTGAAGTTGTTCTATAATGTGTTGGAAATATGACAGTATAAGTTATCAATACAAAACAGTGCAAAATAAATAAATCACATGTTCTTGTGAAAACTTCAAATTTGGATGATGATGATGAATTGATGATGATGATTATTATTATTATTATTAAATCTTTCATAAATTTAACTGATATTACATATATATTTATAAATCTCCTAAATTGTAGAATTACATAACATTCAATATTTCCATAAAAAATATAACACCATTTTTTTCCATCCAAACACCAATACTGGAATAACAAATCAAAATATATCTTAATTAGTGTGTATCCAAGGAAGAACAAGTGTTCTTGGTCAAATATTTACACTAACCAGAAAGTGATTGGTTTAGAAGGTGCTTGAAAGTTAGAGAAGCTAACAAATGCTGAACCTGATGATGTGGCCACAGGGGTTGCCACGTGGCATCAATGAGAGCCTATAGCACCTTATCCAAACTCAGAAATCTAATCCAAAAAACATGGCAATCCCAATCAATCAATGAACCAGTCTCCAAATCCAAAACTAGCCACACTCTCAGTCTCATTGGCACAGAACAAGTTCCTTAGAGTGTGTGTGTGAGAAAGAAAATGGCTTCCACCCAATGTTTTTTGCACCACCATGCACTCACAACTTCAACAAGAGCCTCATCACAACGCCAAGTAGTGTGCACAAAGCCAAACCATGTTGTATGCAAGGCTCAGAAGCAGGATTATGATGATGCCTCAGCCTCAGTGTCTCGTAGGTTGGCTCTAACTGTTCTTATTGGTTCTTCTGCTATTGCTTCTAAGGTCTCACCTGCTGATGCTGCCTATGGAGAAGCTGGTATAGTTTTTTTTTCTTCTTTGATTCATATATGCATGGTATAGTTTACAGTACTATAGTAAAAGCTTTTATGAGATGTTAAATACATATATGCATGGTTGATCAGTGGCTATTTAACATAATGATATCTATCTAGAAAGTTTGTGATGTTATATGGTTAATGCAGAATATATACTTAAAATTCACTAGTGTATGATTTATATATGTGGTGTTAGGCTGATAGCAACTCATAGTCTTTAGATATGACTTGAAACTATACTCATTTGCATGATCATGACTTTTCATTAAGATGAAACAAAATTGAGTGATATTGGAGTGATATCAGTAATATTCTTGAAACCCATTGGTTATTAAGTCTCTAATATCATGCCAAAGATTAAATTATCTCAAAAGTTGAAGTGTTTAGGTGTATACCAATGAGTGAATTCGACGAAATTGATTGCTTGAGCAAGTAGATTTTGGCAGTTTTTGCATCAATTTTGATTGTTTTGCTTGCTTTCTTGCAGCCAATGTGTTTGGAAAGCCAAAGACTAACACAGACTTCCTAGTATACAATGGCGACGGATTCAAAATTTCGATCCCTTCAAAGTGGAACCCGAGCAAAGAGGTCGAGTACCCGGGTCAAATTCTTAGATATGAGGACAACTTTGATTCAACCAGCAATTTGGTTGTCACAGTTACTCCAACTGATAAGAAATCCATCACTGACTATGGTTCCCCTGAGGAGTTCCTTTCTCAGGTAAACTTGTTCAAAAATCAAAACTAGTTCTAGTTAAACGAATGATGATTTCGGATTCTAAAAGACAGTCTTTTTTGTTCTTTGCAGGTGGATTACTTGCTTGGGAAACAAGCTTTCTTTGGGGAGACTCAAGCTGAGGTAAGTGACAATAAACACTTGTATGTTCTTGTAACACATTTAGTCTGCTGCGAATTAATGTTCTTAGAATGCAAATTAAGTGAGTATGGACTTTGATTGAGCAGGGTGGTTTCGACGCGAATGTTGTAGCCACAGCTAACATCTTAGAGAGTTCAACAGCAGTGATTGATGGGAAACAGTACTACTTTCTATCTGTCTTGACAAGGACTGCTGATGGAGACGAAGGCGGCAAGCATCAACTGATCAGAGCAACCGTTAAAGATGGAAAACTATACATCTGTAAGGCTCAAGCCGGAGACAAGAGGTGGTTCAAGGGAGCTAGAAGATTCGTTGAGAACGCCGCGAGTTCCTTCAGTGTTGCTTGATAAACTAGTAAGGAGTTCTTCTACCTGTATGTAAATCAAATGAAGTGGTATGTATGTTCTGTTTTGCTTTGAGTTTTGTCCATTATTTGAGGGAGTTGGTTGGAGTATTTATGTGGAAGCATAAGCATAATTTTCATGGAGTTTGTGAAACTCTTTAAGACATTACCCCAACCTACTTTAATTTGTTGTCTCTGATTGCTGATTAAGCATTTCAAGTTGCATTCAATGAACCTTAACAATTCATTTATAGCTAGGAACTATTATATGCTTGACAAAGGGTTCAAGACTATGATGTAACTGTAACATGCCTTAAATAGTTGAGTTATCTCAAATGAATTAACAACTGTATTATGTTCGTGTCGTGTCACGCATCCGTGTGGCTCATAGAAGCATACAAGAAACTTTTGCAACAAGAGTTGTTACTAAGAAATTTCTTAATAAGTTAACGGTCCCACTACGTTACCAACAACATATCTGCTAACTTCTGCCAACTCTTATTTATAATTGTGTTTTATGGAAGTGTCTTCGTGGATGTGTCTAATAAAAATGTCTTTTTTATGATTGTGTTTAATAAAAGTGTTTTTATAGATATATTTTCTGGATGTGTCTCTTTATATATGTATTTAAAATATAATAATTAATTATTGTTGACAATAAGTTGACAGATAATATGTTGGTACCCTATACTTTTCCATAAGTTAATAACCCAAGGTTAACTATTTCTCACCCAAAAAATAATGATTAGAACATCATAAGTAGTATTCTTAATATGTTTTTCTGTTATATAATTAAGAAGTGTTCTTAAATTATAAAGTAAACTCTCATTTTCAATTACCAAAGATATTAACATAGACAATTCTAAGTTTCTAACCATAAAAAATGTAAATTAACTTGATATCCATCAAAGGTTGGATTAGTATTACAAAATGAGAAAGTCTAGGGGGCCAGCAGATTTTGTGGTTTTTAGTCATCAATTAGCCATCAATGATGTTTTTAATGGTATGAGATTGCATCTAATGGTATAGAATCATCCAATTTCTTTTTGATGGTTAAGTGCTGGCCAGAATTTAACAAAAGTGCTGGCATCCTAGCACTTCTCTTATAAAATTATCAATGAATTATCGATTAATTGTAGGTAGTTTTGTCTAACAAATCCAATCTTTGATAGATATTAAGTTGGTTTATATTTTTTAAGTTTAATTACTTTGTTGTTTCCTATAGTTTTACTAAATTTGTAATTAGATCTGTATACCCTTTTTTCATTTCAATTGAATTCCTATATTATTTTTAATTTTATAATTAGGTCATTTTTATGTCAAAAATATTAAAATTAATAGAATATTTTTCTCAAAAAATATGTGGTTAAAGATCTAGTTAGGTTCTTAATTATAGAAACTTCTAATTTACAGATAAATATTCAATTAACTCTAACAATTTTTATACTAAGAATGACCTAATTACAAAATTAAAAGCAGTATAGAGAACTAATTAAAAAAATATAAAAACCTAATTAAAAATTTGGTAAAACTATATAGACCAACAGAATAATTAAATCTATTTTTTATCGTTAGAATTGTTGGTGTTTGAATTTTTTATGGTTAGAAATGATAATTTACTTTAATTTATAAACAAATAAGAATTTCTCAAACATGGAAAATGTGAAAAAATCATGGAAAATAATTAGAAGCATGAAGAGTGAAAAAGGATGAAAGAATGATCAAGTCAATTAAGCATGAAGTGATTTCTTGTTAGATAAAAAATCAACATAATGGCATAGTTCTATTCTTTACCCTACTAAGTTCTCATCCATTCTCTACACCAAGGTTTATTATTATCCCTTAACACCATATCTATCTATTATTATTTCTATTAGTTGAACCGTCTCAAAATTGCAACACTTTTCGGTTGCATATTTGTACCTTATTCTAATTCTAATTAACCATCATGTGTAACATGAATACATAGCATGAAGTTGACTCTTAGAAAAAAAAAATGTTTGGTCCTCCTACTCTCTTGAAAGCGAGATTATAGATAATTTATAAATCATTCTCATTTTGTTTATTTTGTTATATTTCTTTTTATGATAGATTTTTTTTATATATATTTAAAAAGAAAGTTTAACTCGAAGATATGTAGAATTTGAATTTATTCCTTATCAAACTATCTTTGACATGATCTTTTTTAAAAATTCATTATATGCTTAAATTATTATAGTTACTTATTATTTCACCAATATTCACTTTACACTTTATTGTATATGTATAAGTATGCCGTGATTTTTAAATTATGCATTGTCTTTACTTGGAATTATAATAATAAATGGTATTAGAATGTTGAAGACTTGAGAAAATGAATCAAGTTTCGTATGCAAAGAAAACTAAGAAGGCAAATGCGTGAAGGTTTAAGTAGCAAGGAAGGTATATACCGAAACCAAAAAGGAACTGTGGAAGGGTCATAGTTGTCATTTCAAGGTTAGGGACGGAAAGAAAATAGTAGAAAGCTTTTATCTCTTTAAAATATTATAGGGACCACAAGGTATTTTCACATATTCGGTGGTTTTCTTCAAGTTTTTTTTTTTTTTAAATATTATTGGTACACCAAAATCAGTCACTAATATATTTGTATATGTATATATATATGATGTAATTTATTTTCAATATATATTTATATTTTAATATTATTTTATACTTATAACTAATTTTAATGACTAATTTTAGTGTATACGTAATATAATCAAAAGTAAAAATAGACGGAACTAAATCGAACTTGATTTAGACGAATTTGGTCTATATTGTAAATATATTGCCCAAATTAGGGGTGAGCACGGGTTTGTTTGGTTTGGGTTTATGGTAAAATTAGAACCGAACCGATCAAACTATAATTGATTTGATTTGGTTCAGGTAATTGGGTACCCGATGACTTTGAAATTCATAAAAAAAAAACCAAATTTTTATCTTAAAAATTTAAGAGGTACAATAAACATGTAACATCAATAGAAATAATTCAAACATGTTAAATACCAAATACATTAAAAAATAAATTCATTAAAATCCAAACATATTAATAGTGATAATTTTTGTCTAATGAAAAAGTCATATATATATTTTTTATTTTTTTATTTAATTAATATATGATTGGGTTCGCGGGTTGGTTCGGATTTTGCACCCCAAAATCGATACCCGAACCAATCACTAACAAAGATCATCGTTTTGGATCCGATTACCCGTTGGTTCTAGAACCAATTTAATTAGTTCGGTTCGAATTCGGACGGGTAATCGGGTACCTGCTACCCGTACTCACCCCTAGCCCAAATTTAGATTTGTTATCTCTGGTAGATTTTTTTTTTCAGGTTCGAGTTCGACCTATTTAAAAATTCAACAAATCCACAAATTTATTTGAAAAACTTGTTTACTGAATTATAACTCAAAATGATAAATTTAAAAAAAAATTTAAATTGACATTAGATACATTTTAAAATTTAAAATTTATCATTTATAAATCATAATTTATTTATATATCAATCATTA
>NC_029791.2:4224273-4225161 GCF_000816755.2 Arachis ipaensis | reverse complement strand
TAAACATAATTTAAAAAAAATTACAATTTTAACTAGTTTTAACTATTAATTTTTTAAATTTTGTTTTGAGATTATTATGAGTGAATTGTTAAAACTTAAAAGTCTAAGTGAAGAATAATTCATTTTTATAAGTTATAACTGATCCAACAAATTTAATAGATTTTTTTAAAAGTCTAGGATTTGGTCTTTTTAACTAATAAATTTTATAAGAAATTCAAAATCTAAATTATTTAATAAAACAAACTGCGTTCAGCCGAACTTAAAACAAGTCAAATTAAGCCAAATTTCGAACAAATTAAGTCACAAATTTTATCGAATAGCTTGACTTATTTTCACTTTCACTAATCTTTATTAAACATTATAAATTTTACTCTTAATTAGTAATTAGTAATATTTTCTTCAAAATTTGAATGTACTTAATTTTTTTATAATCGACTAAACTAGTGACATTTAAATTTTTTGTTAGAAACTTAAATTTTATTACTAAGAATTTGATTAATTCGATTCGACCGAAACAAATTCTCATAACATATCGCAATTATTATTTTTTTATGATAAACTTAAATTCAAAACTACTATTAAGATATTTATCACATTCACCAATTCACGTTTAAAAAATCGAATATGATTCTTCCTTAAGTTTCTACAACAACTAAATGGTTGTGAAATTTTCTTTGTAATAAACATGTACTTTATATTTGAACTTGCAAATTTTTTTTTCAAAAATTTAAATGGTTAGATAAAGAAATATAAATAATGCTTTGATCCATATTTTAATACACTTTGTAAAAGCATTTTGAGTTTGGAAGTCTGAATAATACCCAGTTACCAACAACAAGAGAATGGACATACCTTATTCTAAAATCTATCTTTTATTAGAAAATATGG
>NC_029791.2:4222577-4224162 GCF_000816755.2 Arachis ipaensis | reverse complement strand
TTATTATTATTATTATTATTATTATTATTATTATTATTATTATTATTATTATTATTATTATTATTATTATTATTATTATTATTTAAGTATAATTAATTTTATATAAAATTGATAATTAAAAATTATTAAATAATAATTTAATTAAATTTATTAAATTATTTAATAAATTTTAAATATTTATTTTATATAAAAATAGCTACACGTAAATTTCTAGTTATAATTATAGGCAATTTGGTCACAGAAATATTAATGTTATCATATCATGTCAAGAATAATTACTTTCAAACATTCAAACTTCTCGATTAATAAAAAACATAAGAATCCTTTTACTTTAATACTGCATTCATTTCAATATTAAAGTTGCTTAATACTTTAACTAATTAGACCTCCTATGAATATTGACATAAATATAGGACATAATATAATACAAAATACGTAAATATGTGAATTTAAAAGTTTTTATAAGATATGAGTACATGGGATATATATAAAATATACAAAAAAATTATTTGTACATTAAAATTAGTTACTAAAATTAGCTACTAATATATTTGTGTATAAATACATATGTTTAGGACTTGTAAGCCTTACAAGTCCAATTAAAACTAACGCTCAAAACGCGTTTCGAACCGTTCTTCTTCCTCTTCCTCTTCCTCTTCCTCTTCCTCTTTTCTTTTCTTTCGTTTCTTGCCTTATCTTTCTCCTTCTTCTTCTTCTTGCTGCACGTTCTTCTTCCTCTTCTTCTTCTTCTTTTCTTTCGTTTCTTGCCTTCTCTTTCTTTTTCTTATTCTTGCTGCACATTTTTCTTCCTCGTCTTCCTCTTCTTCTTCTTTATTTATGTGCTTTTCTCTCCGTTTTCTTTCTTCGTTATTCTCGATTTCGATTGTTTTTTGACATCAAGCTCTGAAATCGTTTTTGAAGAAGAAGAAGCAGCAGAAGATGAGAAGGAGAAAGAGAAAGAGTTCTGAATTATGCATAAGGTGTACTTCAACGAATTTTAGGTGTATTTCTTAAATTCTTTGGGTGTAGTTTTGTAATTCTTTGGGTGTATTTCTGTAATCTTTTGGGTGTATTTCTATAATCGTTTGAGTGAATTTCTGTAACCGTTTGGGTGTATTTCTGTAATTCTTTGGGTATATTTCTGTAATCCTTTGGTGTATTTCTGAAGTTCCATTATCTTCAAATTTGGCAAAAAAAAATCGTTTTCATGGAGGAAGAAGAAGAGTCGTTCATAATGCATGGTGAGTAGCGCGCTTTGGAAACAGGAAATGGTTGAATAACGTGCGTTGATTTAATAATGTGGGAGTGTAATGCGTATGTTTTATTGGACTTGTAAGCCAAAAAGACTTGTATGTGTAGCAGGCCTCTATTAAAAATAAGTTTAGACATGTTGACATGTGATGATAAAGACACGCTTCGACACAAAAGACACGTGTCATGTTTGAAATGTGTTCGCGTACACGATAAATAAAAAAAAAGTGTTCGTATTTCATAGCCTTAGTCATATAAGTATAAATTATGTAATTAAATTATACTATAATAATTTTTTTTTTGATAAATTAAAATTTAAGATAATAAAATATAA
>NC_029791.2:4221484-4222562 GCF_000816755.2 Arachis ipaensis | reverse complement strand
TGAATACTAGAAAGGTAATGGAGAAAAAGAGGTAAAAAAGAAGAAGAAAGAAATCCAGTAGAATAATAATAATAATTTAGGTAAAAAAGAAAAAAGATAAATTTAATAAATAATTATATATATCCAAGAAGAAGGTGAGAGAGGCATTTGGGATTTTCAGGCTGTGTGGTTTTTGCCTTTTGGTAACTGAAGAAAGAAAACAAAGAAGGAACCTCATCAAGAAGAAGAAGAAGAACAACAACGAATCGAAACGGTGTCGTTTCACTCACCGATCGCACCTCAACTCCGTTCACGTTCAACTCTCCGATCGTTCTTCTCTGCTGTCTTCCGGTAAGTCGGTGGATCATCACCGCCTTCAATTTCTCTTCTGAAATACTTGGATCTGCAACTTCTGCCTTCGATTGTTATATCGCATCTTCTTTATCTTGTTTTGCCGATATTCTCGAATTTGCCTCTGTTTCTTCGGAAAATGTATTTTTCTTTTCTTATTTATTTATTTATTATTTATTTATTAATTAATTATTACTATTATTTTTTATTATTTTATTTTTAATAATAGTTCAGCTTCCGTTTTCGTGTGATGGTTTCAGATAGAGTATGATAAACCTCCGCTAGGATTCTGGTAATCCCTCTGTGTTCGTGGATTGTAGTAATTTGGTAGAAAACCTTGCTGATTTTGAGTGGATTGTGTTCATTTCTTAGTTTAGATTGTAAGGATGTTATAGTTTGCTGATTCTTGTTCAATGGATTTTTTTAGTGTTGTGGTGCTTAATCGATTCTTACTTGCAGGCATTTGTTCCTTGTGGTTTTTTTCAGAGGCGTTTTTTACTTGGTTATGTGATTGTGTGTGTTGTTTTTGATAGCCGCTGAAGAATTATATCTATATATATGGGCTGAGGTTTACTTTTCATGGGAGGTGTGGGGGATGAAGAACCAGCTTTGAAACGGATGAAATTTTCCTCGAAAGGAAAAATTGGTTTGTCTAACGGCTGTTCTTCTGTGGAGCCTGTTGGTGGAGGCTTGTGCAGCGACTTGATGGCTCGGCCCCTCCCGTCCGAAGGGGACGAACAAGTTATTG
>NC_029791.2:4214123-4221472 GCF_000816755.2 Arachis ipaensis | reverse complement strand
GTCTGGGATACCTCTACACTCGGCTGCTGTGAATCTGTTTATGCAGCAAATACTTGATGGGAATTGGGATGACAGTGTAGCTACATTGCATAGGATTGGTCTAGCGGATGAAAGCATTGTTAGGGCGGCCTCGTTTTTAATATTGGAGCAGAAGTTCTTTGAACTTCTAGATGGGGAAAAGGTCATGGAAGCATTGAAGACACTGAGGACAGAGATTGCTCCACTTTGCATTAAGAATAGTAGAATCCGTGAACTTTCTTCCTGCGTAGTCTCTCCATCTCCTAGGCGAGATGTTGCAAGGGTGAGGTCTAGGTCAAAGCTTCTGGAGGAATTGAAAAGAATGCTACCCCCGACTGTAATGATACCTGAAAAGAGATTAGAGCATCTAGTTGAACAAGCCCTTATGGTGCAACGAGAGGCTTGCCCCTTCCACAACTCATTGGATAAGCAGATGTCATTATATTCGGATCATCATTGTGGGAAAGCTCAGATACCTTCTAAAACATTACAGGTTAGAAATGATAATAGGCATGAGCTTTTATTTGTTCTGTACTCCTCTAATTGATGTGAAGATCTTCATTGGTTACTTCTTACTTGTTCTCTATTCCTCACTTTTCCCTCATGTCCTTGCTATGAGATCCTTTTCCTTCCAATGAGAATATTCACCTTAAGCTTAAAATAGTGCCATGTCATGAATTATTTGAGTATCTAAGTGACGATGTGCCATTGACTGTCATATGCAGCTTGTAGAAACCAACTGATCACATTTACAGCTAAATAGATATCGGATTGAATTTCTGTTTCTATGGTATCATGTATTTTACTATGTATAGTGTACATAAGATGCCATTTTCAAATATGCATTTCACTTGATTAGTTTCTTGCTTGATAAAAAAATGTTTCATATATCATTACATGATTTGATAGTAAATTTTGCGCACAACTTCAATATTTATAATTGGATTTCTTTCTAAAGTCAAATCTAGAGAGGAGGAAAGAGAGATAAAAAAAATGTCTGGTTTGTTCCCTTTACTGTTTAATAACCATACCATTCTCCATTTATTTCTATTCCGTAAGTGGTTTGTATATGTATTTTGATGTTATTTTCTTTTCCTATCACTATTCAAACAGATATTAGAAGCACATGATGATGAAGTCTGGTTTGTACAATTTTCACACAATGGGAAGTATTTAGCTTCTGCATCAAATGATCGATCTGCAATAATTTGGGAGGTAACATTTGACATTGATCTGACAATTTTTATCGTGGTCTTGTATTTTCTCTTGTTTTTCTAATTGCTTATATTATGTGGCTTATTTTCTTAGTTTATCATTAATTCATCATGTGCCAATGTTAGATGTAATGCAATCTTAACCCTGTCTGGTTCCCAAGCCTGGATAATAGGAGGGTTGTGTCAAGGCATTGACCACTTCTATAAATCTGTTGTGAAATTTTTATGGCATGTATTAAAAGGCACCAAATGGTGATTAATGCACAAGAAATGAATTCTCTCTGTGCCTCTCACACTCACACACAGACACACATGAAATCAGGCTTATTGTTATTAACGTAGATCATTTTTATTTTTTTGTCAAATAGGTTGGCATGAATGGCGAGCTCTCCGTAAAGCACAAACTATCTGGTCATCAGAAATCTGTTTCTTCTGTCTCATGGAGTCCTAATGACCAAGAGCTACTCACATGTGGAGTGGAGGAGACTATCAGGCGTTGGGATGTCTCCACTGGTAAGTGCATCCAAATTTATGAAAAAGCTGGGGTTGGCTTAGTCTCCTGTACGTGGTTTCCAAGTGGGAAATATATACTTTCTGGCTTAAGCGACAAAAGCATTTGTATGTGGGAATTAGATGGGAAAGAAGTGGAGTCTTGGAAAGGTTCAAAAACCCTTAAGATTTCTGATTTGGAAATAACGGGTGATGGGGAAGAGATTATAAGTATTTGTAAAGACAATGCCGTGCTGTTGCTCAACAGAGAATCAAAAGATGAGAGATTTATTGAAGAGTATCAGACAATAACATCCTTTTGTTTATCAAAGGATAGTAATTTCTTGTTGGTTAACCTTTTGAACCAAGAAATACATCTCTGGAACATTGAAGGTGAACCTGAGCTTGTTGGCAAGTACAAAGGTCACAGGCGCAGCCGATTTGTTATCAGGTCTTGCTTTGGTGGACTTAAGCAATCCTTCATAGCTAGTGGAAGTGAGGATTCACAGGTATGGATCTTACATTATTAATCACACATATAGTTCTTAATGATTGGCAGCAAATTGAGATTCTTCAGGTGCTTGTATGTGTACATAATGAGTTATGCCATCAAAAGGACATGTTTTTAAATTTGGTATTCCACTTTTTATTCTAGTAATCTATTGCGACAATCATTAAAATATTCTGTTTCTTGAATATCGATATCATAGATGCCAACCAAACAATGCTTATGTTACAACTTCCAAATAATGATGTCCATATTTTAATGTCTGGAAAAATACTTGCAGAAAAAGATAAGGCATTTTGCATTATTAAACCCAGGTGCAAATTTCTTTCCACCATTGTAGGTATACATATGGCACAGAAGCTCAGGGGAGCTTCTAGAGGCATTGCCTGGACATTCAGGAGCTGTCAACTGTGTGAGCTGGAATCCGGCGAACCCTCACATGTTAGCCTCGGCTAGTGATGACCGGACAATCCGGATATGGGGCCTAAATTGTCTGAATGTAAAGTACCCGAATGCACACAGCAATGGCATCCATTACTGCAATGGGGGAACATAGAACAACAAAGTCAGACTCATTTCATTTGATTTCTCTTTTCTTCTTTATCATTGCAATTGTGTAAATACCTTTACTTATCACCACAAGTAGAGACATTCATATCAAACATGCTTGTGACTTTCCATATTTCTCACAATAAATCCATGTTCTATTACGCTTGACTCTTTTGGGGGGCTTATTAAAAGTTGATGATTCCAGAATGAGTGTTTTTAACTTCTAAGATTAGCAGATTTTAAGTTACTTACCTGTTAACATTTATAGTGGTTTAAACTAAAGTAGTCGTGAATTTCCTTTATTTTAGGCGCATACATTGAACCAGTTTTGGAATTTTGGTAGGGACATTAATATTCGTATTTTATTTGAGGTGGTGTTTCTTTTATAAACTTTCCGTGCAAGGTTGAGTGCTAAAACATGATTTGAAGAATGTCATGAATGATGTAAACTGCAAAAACATTCTTAATTTTGAGGGTGTATTTGGTATGGAATTTAACTTTCCAATTTTCTTATGCCGAATACCTTTTGGGCATTGGGTTGGAATTGGATGAAGAGCAAATATTTGTTTTTATTTAGTTTATTTTAGAATTTTATGAAAAAAGAAGCTAAACATAATAGAAGTATGTTTTTTAAGTTTTTAACTGTTTTTCTTAGTCTAAGCTAGTTGACTCATTTGTCAAATTGTTTGTTTTAGAATAATTTACTCAAAACAAAATTGTGAAAACTAATTTTATAGTTTGAAGTATAATTTACAAATAACTATATAGTCTAGTCACAAATTAATCTTCAAAAAAAGTGTCTGATATTTAGTTTTTAATATATTTTAATTATCAAAATTGATATTTTAATCATTTTTAAAAAACCGTCTTTGTCAAATAATCATAAGATTAATTTGTTTAAATTTTTTAAGTAGATCTGATTATTTTAATGAAGAAAAGGTTGGATATTAGTTTAATAATTAAAATTAGTTGAAAATCAAAATATTCTATTGAAAAAAATGGTTGATGATTAATTTGAGGTATTAGTCCATCCAAATTAATATCTCATCCATGGAATTGTGTATAAATAAAAAAAATATATTGTATTGAACGGTATTTATATCTAAGTGAGTAATATATCAAATTAATATTTAAAATTTTTTTAGACAATTTAATTTTCAACAAATTTTAGTTACTAAATTAGTCTCTAAATTTTTTATTTTATTAGACAAATCAATTCTTATATCAAAATAAAAAGTTAAACAAATTAATTTTTATCGTTATTCAATAAAGATATAATAATTTTTTAAAATTTTAAAAATTCTCAGATTAATTTTGTCATATGAATGAACAAAAATTTAGAGATTAATTTATTTAATAATTAAAATTTGTTGAGAAATAATAAAAGATCGTACCAAATATTGTTTAGGAATTTATTTAAGATATTACCGTGTGGCAGTAAATAAATATCTCAAAAAAAATTCTTCGGCTTAACCAAAAAAGAGTTTGTTTCCATGTTGTAAATGGAGAGGTAAATTTTACTCGAAAAGGAAAAGGAGAAATAAATAGAGACATGGCGAGAGATGAAAGGACGGAAAAGGACCTTGCTTCTGTCTCTTTTCAACCAAAAACGAAAAACCGAGGGGATCGGGTACGGGTATTCCTTCGGTATATACTATGAAGCCCACGCTGTTGTCAAAGATCAACGACGAATAAAAGAAGAAAAATTCATACACAAAACGCATAGCACAACCATAACTCACAACTTAGCCTTTTTTCTTCTTCTTATTATTCTTCTCGTTTTCGATTTGTTCACTTGAGCTCATTCTTCTTCTTCTTCTTCTTCTTAATATTTTGACCGAAAGTAATGACGAAGAGAAAGGAGAAGAACAAAGGAAATCCACTTCAGCGTCAGAATCCCAAGGTTGAGGAAGTTACCAGGATCCGCATTTCACAGATTCTCGAACAGTTTCGAGCTTCCAAAGATGAAGGTCAGCTTCACCGTTTTGTGTTTGAAATTATACTGCACTGTTTTTCCGCCCCTAAAAAATTGGATTTTTACAGTTCTTATTGGTTATTATGCATTCCAGGTGTTTGTTGTTTTGTCAAATTTTGAATTGAAATTTGGATTTTTTATTTTTATTTTTTTTTTCCCGACTTGCAGTGTACAAATTTGAAGCTGGTTTGTCGAATGAAGAGCGTGCTTTGGTGCATCAATTAGCCCAGAAAATGGGGTTTAAGTCTAAAAGTTCTGGGTGAGTGATAACGGGAGCAACATACAAAGTTGTCTCCATTCTCAAGTGGATTGGTTGCTAATAGAATGTGATTTGTTTGGTTTTGTGCTTATTTTTTTTTAATGTCAAGTTTCTTGCTGCTTTTGTAGGTATGGGAAAGAAAGGAGGGTGGCTGTTCATAAAATAAAAAAGAAAGTTGAAACCAATAATGGGTTTGGGAATCTTCCTTATTTTGCATTTTCTCAGGAGGCAAGCCAGGTACTAGGTAATTTATTTGCCCATTATCCGCCTGGTGATGGAAGCCTGTGGGAGATGATTGGAGAGAATAGTGACTCTCCTGAGAAATTCAAACCGAAGAAAGATGACATTTTTGCTAGACCTTCTATGTCGAAAGCTGATATTGCTAAGAAAATGGAAGCCCTTAACTCTAGAATCATGACAACCTCAAACCTGAAACAGGTCCATTCTTATTCCTTCCTTTCGTAGTCCATGTCAATATATACATTTTGTTGGTCGGATGCTTTTCTGCCATCACTCTTATTATGTAGTCTTCTTAATGATTAATTTACTTGATTTCCATTCATTCAGATCACTGAAGATAGATCTAAGCTGCCGATTGCATCCTTCAAGGATACCATTGTGTCAACTATTGAATCTCACCAGGTTAATTTACTATTTTGCTTTGTAAAATTGCCTTAGACATGCTTCTGCTTGATCGCTCGCTTGCAAATTGAACAATAATGAAGCTTATCTGATATTGTTAAGTAAGACTTTTTGTTTTAAATCTATTTCAATATAACAATTGATTTGAATTGAATTTGAGGATTAGATTTTGGTATTTGGTTTGGTCTTAATATTCTTTTCTTCTATTTCAAACAGGTAGTTCTGATATCTGGTGAGACAGGTTGTGGAAAGACTACTCAGGTTACCAACTCTTTGCTTTGCCTTTAATCTTTATTATGGTGCAACTATGTTCACATAAATGTCAACTACTCTTTTCAAAATGATAATTTTTTAGTCATATAATATTTTTGATGATTGGTTCATTAGGACATTTACTGTGTTATGTTAAACATTTCCCTTTCCCTGTCCTACTGTCCTACTTAACTTGAAGTGAAACATGACTCAGGTTCCTCAATTTATTTTGGATCATATGTGGAGTAAGGGTGAGGTATGCAAAATAGTTTGCACCCAGCCTCGACGTATCTCTGCAACTTCAGGTGTGCATCATTTTCAAACTTGGCTTTCTCAATTTTCATATTTTATACTTTATTGACATTTTCATTCTTCTTCTGTTTCTGTGTCTAGTGTCTGACAGAATAGCCAGTGAGAGAGGAGAGGCTATTGGGGAAAGTGTAGGATATAAGGTAATTTTATTTATATATCGTGTGTGTTGATGCGATACTCTATGCGCCCAATTTTTAAGATGTTTTGGTCTTTCAACCTTTTCATACATTGGTTGCTTGCATCTTATTCTTAGTAGCATGTTACTACTTTTATTTGTGGTTTGCACCTTATACATTTAACAAACAATCCAGATACGACTGGAAGGCAAAGGTGGAAGAAACTCATCAATTGTGC
Organism: Arachis ipaensis; assembly: GCF_000816755.2. Classification (NCBI taxonomy): domain Eukaryota; kingdom Viridiplantae; phylum Streptophyta; class Magnoliopsida; order Fabales; family Fabaceae; genus Arachis; species Arachis ipaensis. The sequence continues at coordinate 4,214,900 of NC_029791.2, read as the reverse complement.
TATGTACTACTGGAGTTCTCTTAAGGGTGTTGGTATCTAAAGGTTCTTGTTCATCAAAGACGGGGCCCATAAAGGATGACATTTCTGGCATTACTCACATAATTATGGTACATATTTTTGTTAATTTTTTTTCTCGTTTTATATTTTAATATTTGGGTAGAGCACAATTGTATGTATTTTAATCTTTGGGGTAAAATACCTTATATTCTCACTTCTGTACCACAACTGTTCAGTTTGAGTTATTAGGATGGCCGAAGATTTTTGTTTATTAGGTATGATTAGTAAGATCTCAGACGCGCTGGTCACCTGGAAATGCATATAGCTAGTGAATCCATTAGAATCTTAAAAGTTACATTTGAAAATCCGTAAATTAGATTTGCAGAGCCACATCCTCATTTTATTGTATTTTGAGTTGAACTTAGATTTTTGAACAAGTTTGCCTTTTGTAATGAGTGAGGTCATAACTGATTCTATCATTGGTCAATAACACCGCAGATGCTATTATATGGTTGGTGAAAGTATAATTTTTTTTTTGTTATTCAACTTATTCTATAATATTAGAAAGTTATAACTGGTGTAACAGTTACGTAGTGCTGAAAATTGTGTGTGAAAACTGATTATAGGAGTTAACATACATAGAGTGGTGAGTGGTGACTATAACTATACCGACCAAAAGCAAAATTCAGTATGACCATTGTCCTTAAGATGGTCTCTACAGAAGTTTGTATACCCCAAAAAGAGAAAAACAAAAAAAGAGGGGCGGGGGGGGGGGGGGGG
>NC_029791.2:4205201-4214117 GCF_000816755.2 Arachis ipaensis | reverse complement strand
AGCTGTAATACTTTGTTGAAGGGAAATGATTTTTGAAATTTTCCTATATTGTTTTAAAGCCCTTCCTTGTGAGAACTGAAGTGGATTCAAATGTCTTCATATATTGTGTCATCAAGAGTCTTGGTGTGTTTGAAACATGTAATATGCATCCTTGGCCCTTGCCTTAGGCAAGCGTGCATTGGAAAATGAGGTGACATTCATTTCTTGTTCAGGATGAAATTCACGAAAGGGACCGATACTCAGACTTCATGTTGGCAATCATCAGGTATACCATTGAAAGGAACTCGTTAGTCTTTACATGTTCGTGAGAGTAAATGCAAGTGTATAATTTCTTGTTGCATATATAAGGAAGAGTAAATTGGGGCTGTAGCTTAAACTTGTTGAAGATATCTTACTGCTAAAACTAATAGCTCAAGCTATTAGGGTCCTGTTGGTCCTTAACAACAATGGCAATTTTTTTTATACTATTCTGTCTTACAATCCTCCATCATAAAGGAAAAAAGTTTATATCTTAGTTTCTTGCTTAAGTTGGTTCTCTGAGTTTTTGGTCTAATATTCTGATTTTTGGTAACTTGTATGCAGAGACATGCTCCCTTCATATCCTCGTTTACGTCTGGTCAGTTCAAAGTTATTTAGTTTGCATATCTTCTTTTCTATTACTCTCATCCAGTCAAGTCTGCATTTAATTTGGTTATATCAGTTCCCATCATTGACCAATATCTTTAACCTCTATTTTCTTGGTCACTTTAATATTTACAGGTACTTATGAGTGCTACAATTGATGCTGCGAGATTTTCTCAGTATTTTGGTGGATGCCCAATCATCAATGTTCCAGGATTCACTTATCCGGTATCTATACAGTTGTAGATTTGGATTAACTAATATTTCATACGTTGCTGCGAGGTCTACCTGACTAACTGTTCTCTCTTCAGGTCAAAACTTTCTATCTGGAGGATGTACTTTCTATTATAAAATCCAAAGATGGTGGTAATCATCTTGAAGATAATACCGCATCTGAAACTCCAATAAACAACTGTGAGCTAAGTGAAGAAGAGAAGCTTTCTATTGATGAAGCTATTAATTTGGCTTGGTTTAATGATGAGTGGGACATGCTGTCAGAGTTGGTTTCTTCCGAAGGAAGCCTGAAACTGTTCAATTACCAGCATTCGTTAACTGGCCTTACTCCATTAATGGTGTTTGCTGGAAAAGGTAGGGTCGGTGATATGTGCATGCTCTTATCATTAGGGGCAGATTGCCATTTGAGGTCCCATGATGGAAACATTGCTCTAGAGATTGCCGAAAGGGAAAACCAGCAAGAAGCAGCCGAAATACTCAAAAAGCATATGGATAATAATTTTTCGAACTCCATTGAAGAGAAGCAGTTACTTGATAAATATCTTGCTACGGTCAACCCCGAACTTATTGATGAAGTTCTAATAGAGCAGCTGATAAGAAAAATATGTGGAGATTCAGAAGATGGAGGTATCCTTGTCTTTCTCCCAGGATGGGATGATATAAACAGAACACGTGAACGATTGCTTGCGTCCTCTTTTTTCAAGAATCAATCTAAGTTTATGGTCATAGCTCTGCATTCGATGGTTCCAAGCATGGAGCAGAGGAAGGTATTTAAGCGCCCCCCTCATGGTTGCCGCAAAATAGTTCTTTCAACCAATATTGCTGAAACAGCCATCACCATTGATGATATAGTGTATGTCATAGATACAGGACGAATGAAAGAAAAAAGTTATGATCCTTATAATAATGTCTCAACTCTTCAATCATCTTGGGTTTCAAAAGCAAGTGCTAAGCAGCGAGAGGGGCGTGCTGGCCGCTGTCAACCTGGTATTTGCTATCATCTGTATTCAAAGATTCGAGCAGCTTCTTTGCCAGATTTTCAGATTCCAGAAATTAGGAGAATATCTATCGAGGAGCTTTGTCTGCAGGTACTCATCTTCTCCAATTGGTTACATTATGACATTGATGATTACTATATTTCAGGATAATGGTAAAATGTTTTCTCTTTTATCACCTAAACATGCAAATTTTAAGAATGATAAAATGGCCAGTTAGTGGCTTTTATATTCTTCACCACGGACATGGAATGGATTTTATATCACACAAGAAGATTATAATTTTCCCTTCACATTTGAGTTGTTCCCTTTTTTTGGGGTGATAATAGGTGAAGTTGCTTGACCCAACTTGCAAAATAGAAGAGTATCTTCGCAAGACATTAGATCCTCCGGTTTTGGAGTCCATACGTCATGCAATTTTAGTTCTACAAGATATTGGGGCATTGACTACCGATGAAAAACTCACAGAGCTCGGGGAGAAACTTGGTTCTCTTCCTGTTCACCCATTAACTAGCCGGATGCTTTTTTTTGCTATATTGATGGACTGTCTCAATCCGGCTTTAACGGTAGCATGTGCATCTGATTATAGAGATCCATTTACACTTCCAATGTTGCCTGAAGAAAAGAAGAGAGCTTCCGCTGCCAAAGCTGAGCTTGCTTCTCTATATGGGGGCTCTGGTGATCAATTTGCTGTTGTAGCTGCATTTGAATGCTGGAGTAATGCAAAGAATATGGGTCTAGAATCCCGCTTTTGTTCTCAGTATTTTGTTTCTTCGTCTGCTATGCATATGTTATCTGGCATGCGGAAGCAACTTCAGAAAGAACTCGTTCGGAGTGGCTTTATTCCTGAAGATGCTACGAGTTACAGCATGAATGCGCATGACCCTGGTGTACTCCATGCAGTTCTAGTCGCAGGTTTGTATCCAATGGTTGGGAGATTTTCGCCAAACAAAAAAGGGAAAAGGGCCATAATTGAAACTGCTGGTGGGGATAAAGTTCGCTTGCACACTCATTCCACAAATTTTAAGTTGTCGTTAAAGAAAAACGCAGAGCACACGTTAATTGTGTATGATGAGATTACTCGCGGCGACATGGGAATGAGCATACGGAACTGTACAGTTGTTGGACCACTTCCACTCTTGTTGCTTTCAACAGAGATTGCTGTTGCCCCAGCACAGGATAATGATAGCGGTGATGGAAGTGATGATGACAACGATGATGATGATGATGAAGAGAGCGAAGATGAAGATGAAGATGAAGTCAAACCCGAAGACGCAATGGAAGTTGATAACAAATCCAGTGGTGACACAGAAGATAAGATTATGTCTTCTCCTGAAAATATGGTTAAAGTAATCATGGACCGGTGGCTTTATTTTGGTTCAACAGCAATGGATGTTGCTCAGCTTTACTGTTTGAGAGAGCGATTATCAGCAGCAATTCTATACAAAGTAACTAAAAGCAGTTTCATTTATCTTTGTTTTGTCCATGTTTTTACTTGCTTGATAGTCTTTTGGTGCATTTTATTTCATATAATTTACTTAACAAGTAGTTTACATTTTCAGGTGACACATCCAAGGAATTCTCTTCCTCCAATGCTAGGGGCATCTATGCATGCTATAGCTTGTATCCTGTCATGCGACGGGTGCTCAGGTTTGCCGGTGACATCGGATGGCGTGGACACACTGGCTACTATGGTCAATACAACATATTTGGGCAAGCCAGCTCCGGGGACAAGGCGATTGGGGAAGAAGCAAAAAGGGCAGTCTACAGAACATATAAATTCCGAGGGGAGTCAAATCTCTGGGCCTTCTAGAGGCAGCATACCTGCATCTTAGGAGCTCCCCATCACATGATAGATTTCCAATTTTAGTGTTATGTTTTACAATATCATCGTTCATATGGAATGCTTGGTAGAAAATGTTCAACACAAAGTTGCGTTCAGGTTATATAGAGAATACCAAATGCCAACAAAAAGTTTAAATTTCAGTTAGCAGACCCACGAGTTTTATGTTCATTCAGCAGATATATTAATGCTGCATAATTCGGGGAATGGATTTTCTCAGTTGAATTAGGAACATTTTTTATGGAATGCAGAGTCTTTGTACGTAGAAGCCATCATCTGTATTAAAATTCTTCATCAACTTTTTGACTAGTATGGTAATATCTTGAATACGAAATAATAATGAACCAAAAATAACAAATTCGAAAAGGTTAATAAGAACAAAACTATATAGGCTTAGATTCTATGTAGCTCAAATATCAGGTGTAAAGAATACAAGCGAATTTTAAGCAACTTTAGTTATTCAAGGGTACAAAACATTTTTTCTGGACAAATCTATTTGCATATACTTTTCACAAAGGAACATACGAACTCTTGAAAGATGGTCCCGTCTAACGTCTCCATATAACAAAAGCAAACAAGAAAATGACAGTTAAAAGCATGCCTGCATATTTGATCCATTGATCAACACGGTTACGTCTCTCAATTAGCCTCAAAACAGAATTTGACACCCCCACTGTGTTCAGCACATCCAATGCTTTCCTATGAGCACTCTGCAGTAATCATTTAGTGTTAAGAAATGAAATCTAAAGCAACATTTTAAATTTAGCTTTTCACCAAAGAAGAGACAGAAGCTACACTTGTTCAAAACCAACTTATTAGTCACAAATGAAATCTGCAAGAAAATGAACCATTTCTTCAAGAAGTGCTATGTAAACAACAGTTTTGACAACTATATATAACTATACAAAAAGTAAAAGAGATGTCTGTTTCGAACTTGTTATGCCGTTTCATTAAACACCTTTTTAACTTTTGTGTGGTTGTTGAGTATAGTTGTCAAAAACTAGTTGTTTGCGTGAAAGTTCAAAAATATACTAATACATATAATCTATCATTCATAACGGATAATAAAAAGAGGAGATTATAGCTAAACATAAACAATAGTTTTAATCTAAGTGTTTGTTGATCCTATCTTTCATATCTTTCAGGCCATGGATCAGGTATATCATCATCGTATCAAATGTATGAAAGGAAGGCAAGGGAAGAATGAAGATACCTTCAAGCGTTCCCTTTGCCCATGTATTGATGAAAGGATGGTTTCCCCAAGTGCAGTAGAATTCTGCAGCTCAAGCCTTGAGTTTCGAACCGATTGCATAGCTTGTGCCTCCTCGTCAAAGATCCTCAAAACATGGCTGGAATCCCCATTCTGCCACATCAAATTAACAAAAATCAAATCAATCATACATGCATCAAAATCAAGCAAGAACATAAAAACAGTAATAGAGAGAATCACCAAAACCAGAGCATGATGAAAATTCAAGTACATACTGCTCGTCCCAGAAGCTCTGCTCTCTCTTTAGCTTCTGTGATCCGTTTCTGATTTTTTATGTTATATTTATCTAAAGACTGTTTCAGAGAGTCAGCCTCTTCAGCTATCTGTTCCACTTTTCTGCACCAAAATTCACAACGTAACCACTTCAACATCAACCACTGGCAAAAGAAAAGAAAAAAAAAAAAAAAAACCAGATTCCAAACTTTGCTACCACACTAGTAACCGTATTGGAAATTCTTCTTCTAAATTACAATGTACACAAACTGCATGCATTTATTTCACCGATTGCAGATACTTCGTTTATTTCAGAAGCATCATGGCCTAATAACTAACGTGTTGCAGAACCAGAATTTTTGATTAGAAATTATTTAGAATAAGTTAAAAAACGGCGAAGGAGGAGGATGATTCGGAACGAACCTTTTCCAGAGATCGCGTTGAGATTTGGCGGCGATGGAGCGCCAGAATCGATCCATCTGGACGCATAGGGATTGGATCTGAGAGATGTCGTTGGAGAGGGAGAGGGAGAGATCGGAGGAGGCGGAGTAGTCGAGGCGCTCGAGGCGTTCCACGCCGTCCCGCGTCTTCAGGAGGAGCTTCTTCGCGCTTTGGTAAACATCCGATAGCGTTGCTCCGCCACCTTCCATGGTGGCGCTCAGTGCTGGTGGTGACTGTGGTGGTTTTTTCGGAGCTCCGATGAGAAGCTAAACGTGTGAGAGAGAGAGAGAGAGAGAGAGAGAGAGAGAATCTGTGAATTGAAGAAACGTAGAAATCGGAGCTCCGACGAATGCTGACAAATCTTCAGATTGAAGCCAAATCATAGAAGCTCAATTAAGGCAGCGACAACAGCGTTGCTTGCAGCAGCAAGGAGATGAGCTGCAACAAGGGGATGAGCGACAGCAAGGAGTTGAATGACAAATCAGTGGAAAATGAACAATGGCAAAAAATTAGGGTTCGTTATTGATCCCATCCTCACTTTCTCATATGCAACAATACTAATCACACTCTCATATGCAACATCACTCAAGTTAAAAAAGAAAACAAAAATTCTATGGCGGCTCCAACGCCACAATCAACAAAAGCCGCTACAAAAACCATGAACATTATGGCATAAGTTAGCGCCATCGAAATTAACAAACATAATGGCACTACTTATTTATACTATATATTAAGATCTATGAGAAAAATTAGAAAAGTAATACAACAAATGAACAAATATTATGTCAACAGATAAAGAGAGAATACAAAAATTTTGTTTAATGTGTTGTATGTACATTTTTTTTTATCTTTTATGTATACTTCTTACATTCACATTTCATAATACTCGGGAGAAAAACAAATTATGGATTTTTTTTAAAATAAATGTTGCATGCATTACTTTTGTTTTAATATTGTGTATACATATTCTATTTTTGCTATTAAAAATAAATGATAAAATTAAAAAAATGAGATAATACAAAATGTTCAATTTTTCTACTATAATAAACTATCATTTCTAACAATTTTTATATATATTTAGTTAATTTACATTTTCTATTTAAAATTATCAATATTCAAATATTTTATGACTAGAATTTTTTTTTTTGGTCATTTAATTTAATGACTAGAAATGAGTGGTTGTAGTTGTACTCGGGCTTTTGGGCTAGTTGGTTGAAGATCCCTTGTATGATTTGAGAATTGAGACATGATGAAGCCCAAAGTAAAAGCCCTTTTCATTCTTCCATGGTTGGTGAGTTTGGATTCTTTGCTTCATTTTCTGTTTTTGGATTCTCTGGTTTTGAAGAATAGTATTATCAAGAATCAGCATTTTATTCTCAATCTCCCCCAATTTCTAGGGTTTTTGAGGATCCCAAATGGCGCTGAGGAACTTCGTCAACGAGATCAGGGGTTTGAAGGTGAAGGAGCTTCCCAACTACATCAAGCCCAAGTTATCTCTCGATTACATCAAGAACTCCTTTAACCGCGGCTTGGATAACTACTACACCAAGTACATCGAAACCAGTTCTCCTGATCCACTCTACCATGTTTGCTTCGGCGGCATGGTTTTGTCCTACCTCGTTAATCTTCCCGAGGAGCGCCGCCACTACGAGCACCTCGAGCACGAGCGCCTCGCTAAGGCACACGGTTCCGCCGCCGCCCACCATTGATCTCCAATCGGTACTTTTTAATCTTTTTATTTTATTTGTGGTTTTAGGGTTTGTGATGTAGATAGATCTAGAATTCGGTTGGTTGTTGGTAATTTTTGGGTTGATTGTGTTAGGTGCTTTATATGTGGGTAGAAATGGGGATAATTTCCGTGGGTGAGATGTATTTGTAGAATTAATTACAAGCCTTAGGGTTTGATTTTGGTAACGTTTGATTGAAGAGGATTCTTACTGTGCTAGTCAATGCCGGACTAGGATAGATTAGTGAAAGTGTTTGACCTTTTCTATCAGCAAGCATCTCAAGAGTCAAAGATGCAGTGGTGGATTGGATTTTGATGTAGTGAAATTTACATTGATATGTTATCAAATTTGAGTACTACTACTTTTGATCTGTTTGGATTGCTTGTTCGGTGTGTTTTCAGCTTGGTGATATGTTATATGTCTTTGAGAGTTTGAGGTGTAGTGATCAGGATTGCATTATGATCCATGCCTGTACGTTGCTGCAATTGTGTATGAGTATAGAGTTATACTTAGTTTTATTCCTGCAGATGATTGGTTGAGCTATAATTGTACCAAAATACACAATTTGTGATATTTTCGCAGCACACGTTTTTAGTTTTAGCTGCTGTATGACTCTTCCTCCTCTGTGCTTGAAATTATGGGCATGTTGTCTAGGGTTCAGAATTTACATATTAACTATGATGCTGTTTGATAACATTGTTTGCTGATTCTTTCCAATAAAGGGTGCAGCACTTTTAGATGTCCAACTCACAAATCACCGGTTCTCTTTGATCCTTTTGTTTGCTCCAAAATTTTCAGATTTAGAAGTATTTATTGGGCATAGACAAGCTAGTTAGAAATATTGGTGGAATGTACTTAACATGACATGGCAATGAAATCAGTGGGGGGCTGAAATGCCTTATTTTTTAAATACTTACTATAGTGTGGGATAAATGATAAAAACTGACTGTGTATCAGAACTTCATAGTGTAGCAGAGCCCTCGCTGTGTCCAAAGTTCAAAACGTTCAAACTGTTTGCGCAGATGATTATGTTTTGAATTCAATAGTTTCATGACATGTTTGTTTTTTATCTTTTTATGTGGTTGTTGATATATGACTTATTGATTTTTGCATTTGCAGGTTCCTGGTTGTTGAGTTCGAGATGGTCCGCTTGCATAATCATTTTGTTTGAAAATCTGAAAAATCAAGGCTTAACAATGCTGTGGCCTTCAATGTATTTCAGCGCTTAGATGGTTAAATAAGTTTTATTTGATACAATACTGGGTTTCTTTGCATTAAAAATGTTAATTAATTCTGCGAAAGGTGGACATATTTCTTGTTTCCCTTGCGTTTAAAGTGACAATGGAATTTGTGGAAGGTGAACATATTTCTTGGTCTCTTTCTAGGCTGAGTCCTCTTTGCGTGATTTTTTTTTTAAACTAAAAATATTGATTGGAATAGGGGATGAGTAGGGGTGGCAAATGGGCCTAAACCCGTTGGGGTGGCCCGTGTAACCTGCCAAAAAAGGCGAGCTGAGTTAGAAAATTGAGCGCCACACTTTGAAAGCCTGCCTAACCCGCACTGCTTTAACCG
>NC_029791.2:4203904-4205196 GCF_000816755.2 Arachis ipaensis | reverse complement strand
TCATTAGGCGGGCCCGGCTTTTGGCGGGACAGGATTCCTGTTTGCCACCTAGAGATTAGAATCCAACAAAGGATTAACCTAAAATAAGGTGCATAGGATGCACGTGCATAAATAGTTAAATGTTTAACCCAAATTGATCAAAAGCGCTTAATCCAAAACAAAATTTTGGTTTATTAATTAGGGACTTTGAGTCAACTCTATTCAATCAATGCGGTTTGGCCGAAATAATCAACTCACTCGTTTGCTAAGTGTTGAGAGTTCGAATCTCACCTTATAACAATGAATATATTGGATGTTCAATTCACTAGGTATGCGGATGGTTATTCTAATATTAAAATTTAGGTGAGTAATTTGATGTTCAATTCACTAGGTATGCGGATGGTTATTCTAATATTAAGATTTAGGTGAGTAATTTGAAGTGTTGTGTGTTTTACTTGAATTGGACCAATTTTAGAGTTCATTGTTCATGTTGTTCAAGAAAGTTATTAGATACCTGATATAACCCTTCTTTAAATTCTACTAAAGTACTAATACTAATGAAATAATCATGCATAGGTTAGGACAATGAAGTAGGTCAAGCCATGAAGAACAAGCAGCAGCTTCAACAAACACCTCTTCCAGAATTAAACCCACCAATGCAATTAATCTCTTTTGGGAAATCTGATACACTTACAACATACATAATTACAAGTTTAGATTATTCAGTTGGTGTGGAAAATAGTTAATCAAGTCAACTAACCTGCTACAATCATATATTTATGGCAAATTACATGACATAATATCTCAACACGTGTCTACTCTAAACATTGCTCCAATCAACCAAATCCTTTTTTAAATTAAAACTTGCTTAATTTTTATGTGATTAGCTATATTATATTATTTTTTTATTTTATGCTTTTCTTCTTGTTGAGAGGTTAACCGCTTATCACACCTTGGATCGGAGAAGGTACATGATTATTAATTAGTAGATAGCTAGTTATACTTTTTGTGTTTATTTTATAATATAATATATAATTGAGTGTAGAATGATTCAAGTTTGACTATATATTCAAGTGAAGTTATAGCTAGCTAGCTAGCTAGTTTTTATTTAGTGGCGGTAGAAAATGATTAAGACAGCATATAATATTTTGTTTGAATATTCGTATACTATATATATACGTATGCTCCTTTCTTTGTTTTATATATTCCTTTCATATTTCGAAATCATATCAATATACATGAAAAAAAAATTGTGTGTCTTGAAAGTAAATAAATATTTTTATTCTATGTTATTTATTTTGTTAGTTTAATGT
>NC_029791.2:4202976-4203674 GCF_000816755.2 Arachis ipaensis | reverse complement strand
TTAACAATAAGGTAAGCTGAGTGAAATTTAGACATGTGATATGATTAGGACTACTGCACATGACGAATTTATAGAGCAATAATGTATGACTTTTGTTGCATTATTTTGGTAAAGTAGATATAGGTGTAGTCAACAAATTAAACTTAAACTTTACCCTAAAATGAACAATGAAATTGTGCGGATAGAAACAAACTTTTATCCATATATCATAATTTTATATTGCATAAGCATGCACAATAATCTCAAGAATATTAATTGGTAATTAAGAACCTGTTTATGTTAGATTATCTTAAACCGCATGTTAATTACCTACTTTTCATGCTAACATTCACACGCAACATGAAGAGAAAAGTTGACAATTTATTTCTCATCAAAATCAAGGTAGCTAATGATTCCTTTATTAGTGCATTTTATTATAATTTAATTTTAATTACATTCACATTGTAAATAATTTTTTGGACATGTTATAAATAGTGTCTATAATTATAGGATTTAAATCCTCTAAATTTTGAATTTCACTTTTGAGGATAAAGTGTGATTTCTCACAATTTATTTTATAGATGGAATCAAGAAAAAATATGAGAGAGAAATCATTCAAAAGTGAGAGATGACACTTTATCTTATAGAGTAAAAATTTAAAATTTAGAGAATTCAAATTCATAATTATAATAGTTATAGTAGTATATATAACTTTAGCA
>NC_029791.2:4202575-4202873 GCF_000816755.2 Arachis ipaensis | reverse complement strand
GATTAAATATATGCATTTAAATAATTTTTTTTGTTGTCCACAGTGTCTTAAGCCCGACAGGTTATGGATTAATTTGTCGCGGATCTGAGTTCTATTTAAGGGTCTGTCACTAGCCAATGAATGACTGCATGCATAAGGCGGGATTTGAACCCGCAACACTTAATCGGACGACTGAGTTGACTACTCAACCAATTAATGTTGGTTAAATAACTTCTTAATACAGTGAAACATGATTGAATGTCTGTATATAAGATTTATTTATACTATTATAGGTACAAAAATTAAATTCATATATATG
>NC_029791.2:4199865-4202563 GCF_000816755.2 Arachis ipaensis | reverse complement strand
TGAGCGTGTGAATCATTTTCAAGAATTGAGGCGCATGTTGTTTAGTTTCATTGAAACTTGGTATATATATAGTGGAAAAAATTAATTAAATATATAGCTAAATAGAGAACATTATTCTTATTCTTAATACTAACAACAATAATGAGGAAGTAGAACACATAACCCTAGCTAGCTAAATTGGAAACTTGGTATATATATATAGTGCGCATGAAAAGAAAAAGTTGTTCAGAAATTCTGTGTACTTTACTTTACAGCATGGCCCTTTATCTATCTTTGTGTATATATATATGTGCATGGATCAATAATAATATTGCGGCTATTGGATATTACATAGATATGCATCTTTCAACTTCAATCACCAAACTAATTAAATAGATGTGAAGAGTGTGTTTGTGATCTTCATAAAGTTTTTGAGTTTTTTAAGAAGAATGTGTGTAGGTAGTTTTAAAACTTGTTAAAATATAATAATATTACTGAAAAAGTTAATGTATCCTTAATTATCTCCTAGAAGATGAAATTCTTAATGAGGGTATTTTTCTTTATGATTTCCGAAAAGAAAAATCTAGTAATAAGAGTTTATATTGGATGTCGTTAAATTATTTTAAAAAAAATTCAATAAAAAGTTATTTTTTATTTTTTAGTGTGTGACAAAATTTTAGTAATAAAAATAAAAATATTAAAAAAACAAAAAATAATTTTTATATATATAAAAAAATATCTTCATTCTCCACATTCTTATATATATATATATAAGGTATATTTCATTTTTCTCTCCAACTAACTTGAGGCTTATACCTACTCTTAATAATAATAGTAGGAGAAAAAAAAAACTTTTTGAATCTACTATTTAAATTATTATTTAAATCACTGAATTTAATTGAATAACAATATAATTTTAAATTCTCAGTCAAAACTAAACTCCTTTTCTAATTGGAAAATCTCATTTCTAAAATTTGGACTTGCAAAGCTCCAATTAATAATTCAGTAATTGCGTTGTTATTGCGTAGTTGAAAAAAGAGATGTACTTGCAGAGAATTTATTTATGTACATATCGTACGCAATTGCAACTTGTAAGAAAGAAAATCAACACAATTGAATTTTGGTTACAATTCTAATAAAATGCACTTACCTTATTTGTTTATATATTTATTTGAGTAAAGTATGTTTTTGCCTCTAAAGTTTAGAGTAAGTTCTATTTGTATCCCTAAAATTTAAATTGTTCAAAGCGATTCAATGTTATTCTGTCATCAATTACACATTAATTTGTGTCTTGTTCTTATTTGTTATTATAATTGACGGTAAAATAACATTGAATCACTTTTATAAACGTTAGGGACACAAATAGAACGATTTAAATGTTAGAGACACAAATAAGATTTATCCTAAACGTTAGAAACAAAAATGATACTTTACTCTATTTATTTTTGTATCATCCAATACAAAATCAAAAGTCTTTTGCGTTGCATATATAGTTAGGTGGTCACAATTCTAATAAAATGCACTATATATAGTTGACTTCTCAGATTTTAGGCTCTATTTGTTTTTGAAAATAGGACAAGATAAGACATTAAAGATAAGACATTAAGAACAAGACACAAAAAATAGACGAGACACAAAATGTTGTGTTCTTGTATTTTATTTGATAAACTAGAACAAATTATGAAAATTCAATTTATTCTCATTTTTTCATTCAAAAAATTGAAAAGAAAAATATAATAATAAAAAATATAATTATAAAAAATTAACAAGAATAATAAAAAAATAAAATAAAAAATAAGTCGTGTCCCTTGTTAGTATCTACGTATCCTTTCTGTCAGGATGGATATAAAATACACAAATTCAGTGTCTCTAGATACAATATTTCTGTCCATATCTCATCTGTCAAATATGATTTTGTGTCTTTATATTCCTGTCTCAGTGTCCTATCTTTATAAACAAACGTAGCCTTATATATCAGTTTAGTTCATTAATCCTATCTAAAACTAATAAAATTGATGAGACAAAAACTAAAAATAGAATTAATTTGGATTTAATTTTATTTTAGTCACTATCAGGCTAAGTTTCTATTTTCAATTAAAAAAAAGAGTTTCTTGCAAAAAAAGGAATAGTTTGATACTTTAATTGGAAAGCACTATGCTAATGTAATAATTGTTTTTATTGATATTTTGTTTTACAAAAATAGGAGATTTTTCTTTAAATAATTATTATTCATGCCATAAAGTAGTTAGTTTGATGAGGAAGTTGAGAAGTGGTTATTTGCAAGGACATGGTAGGGACCAATTATGTGCATGCATAATATATAATAATGAAAATAATTAGCAGATCAAGAATACATAATAATTATGAATTAATTAAGAATTAAAATTCTATTTGTCTGACATGAAAAGTGAAATTAAAGGCATTGGTAGTAGATAACATTATAACAATAACCTACACATATATCTACATTCAAAATTGTCGTTTAACAAGTTTAAAGAATATTATCTTTTTTATTTGTCACTTTCACACATTGGCAAAAGAAATAATAAGACAATATTATATCTATCAAGAAAAGAAAATCAGAAACATTCCAAACACGAAGGAAAACTGTGGAACAAATCAAAGAGGTTAGAGGTGTGTATTTTATTTGTCCTAAAAACTATAATTTAAGGGGCAAAAGAAAATGTCTACCTTACATGTATAATTAAACACACACCAC
>NC_029791.2:4198494-4199671 GCF_000816755.2 Arachis ipaensis | reverse complement strand
ATAATAATCACTTTGGAATATAAATATTTCTGAATAATTGGTCTAATAACATTAAATCTAATAGATTTTGTTTCTTGACATGTATTAAACTTATGAGGTTCCATATCATTTTTGAAAATATAGATATGAAAATTTTATAATTAATTTAACTTGGTCAAGTATATATATTTAGTTTATTTATTCACTTAAACAAGCCTTAAAGATTTAAATAAATCCCGTCTTATGGATGTAGCAATTTATTATTATCTAACAATAAATCTTTAAATAGAATTTTTATTCCTAAGGTAGCGTTTGTTTTAGATATTAGGACGGAGATTAGGCAATTGGGACTTAGTATTATGTTTGGTGGTCAGAGACTGAAACTAAAATTTTAGTCCCAGAATATAAAATTTAAATTTCTTCGATTCCTTAAAAAATAGAGACACAGAAGACTAAATTTTTTTGGAATGAAAATTAAAACTTTAATAATATTTTTTCTCAAAAATACATTCATTTAATTTTTTAAATTTCAAATTTACTACAATCTCTATATTTATCTTAAACTAAATATAATACTGGGACATAATTTAGTCCAATAAATTTTACACAAAATATAATATAAAGACTTAATTTAATTTTTTTTCATTAATCTATATCTCTTAATTTCAGTCTCAATCTTCATTTTAAATACAGTCTAATAAATTAATTTTTAATCTTGTTGAATTAAAAAATAGTGTAAGTAGTAACAAAAAAAAAATGCCAGGTTTGTAAGTAATTTTGCAACTTTAATCCATAAAATTCCTTTGTGCGCAGAATATTTGTATTTTATTTTGTGTCTTAAACATTAAAAAGATACAATGTAACTCATTCATTAATTCTACCTAATAATAATAGTGTGAACGAAGAAAATGATACCTAGAATTTTTTGCATGCTTGTTTTTAGGGTTTACGTGCATGAAAGTGGGACCTAATATATAATCTTATAAAAGAGGGGACTGGTCAAAGAAATACTATTAGTTTGTTGTATAAAGGGAAATAATAATGAATGAGAGTGCATGTGTTTTGCCATGGACGGCTATTCACAGGAAACTTGTCTCCAACAATTAATATCAATAATACCATTTATACACCAAACACTCTTAATATTTGTAGTATAAAAAAAATGTTACTACTAATTAATTATATATTTAATTTTTAA
>NC_029791.2:4192930-4198419 GCF_000816755.2 Arachis ipaensis | reverse complement strand
TCTACAATAATAAAGGGTGTAGGTATAGCGAAATTCTTAATATATGATCATATAATAAACCCTTTAATTTGAAGAAATTAAATTTAAGTTTAATTTGTTTAGGTTAATTGTTTTGTTTTTCCATGGTGCTTGAATTTTTGGAGCAGTATATGGTGTAGTGTTGAACACGGCAGTATCAAAACAGATAGATGGGTCCAAAAGTAGGCACCGTCTATTATTGACATCAAATTCTTATTCAATATTATTCTCATTCTTTTTTTCTTTTTTTGGTGAAAACTCAGGTGAAGTCGACTAACGTAAAGTTGGTATCTGAGAGCTGTTAGATGAAAATTTAGTCAAATTAGTTAAATTATCTAATGACTCTCAAGTATCAACTTCACGTGAAGTCGACTGCACATGAGTTTTCGCCTTTTCTCTTTTCCTTTATACGTATATATTTACATTACAACCTTTGAGTTTTTATTAGATAGATTATTAGGTTATTACTTATATATATATTTATAGTAAGTTTAATTATTCTAATATAATAAATTTGATTATTCTCTAAATTGATTATTTAATTTAAAAAATATGAATTAATATATATTAATGATTTAATAGCTAATTTTAGTATATAACTATACATAGAATATTAGATCACACTAACTCAACATGGTAATTTCCTTTTCTAAAGGAATGAATATGTATGCTGAAGGAAAACTAATAAATATAAAAATAAATTATACAAAATGGTGTGTTACATTAACTTAAAACGATATTTAAATACTATATACACATTAAACTATGAATACATATTAATAATTCCATTTAGATTGTCTCATTTGATGGGGGACACATTATACATGTGGTGTATGTCCAAAAAAAAAATATTATATTCAGAAAAACGTAACTATATATAAAATTATTATATGTGCAGTCGACTTTACGTGAAGTTGATAATTGATAACTGTTAGATGATTTGACCGATTTGACTAAATTTTCATCTAACGACTCTTAGTTATCAACTTCACGTGAAGTCGACTATACCTGAGTTTCCACCAAATTTGAAAAGTTTTGTTTAGTCAACGGAAGAAGTTAGCAATATAATGTTTTGTAATGAACTCCCTTCCTTACATATCTCTTTTATAAAAAGAGAAAAGAATAAAGAAGAAAAAGAAAAAAGAAAAAAGAAAAACCATTTATATATATACTTTTAGGAAACATTCTTTATAGTCTATATTATATTCTATATATGGTTGCTTCTTCATGCATTCACATTATTAATTAATTAAAAGGGCAAAGACCAATCTCATTTATTTATATATATATTCTTCCTCTTCCATTATTGATGAGCTTCTTCATTATCTTCTTCTGCCGATCAATTGAAAATAAAAAAAAAAATGAGAAATTGGGAGAAAATTGGAGTAAGACAATACAATAAATCAGAGCTTCCAAGGTTGAGATGGACACCTGAACTCCATGAACAATTTGTTGAAGCTGTTGAAAGCCTTGGTGGAAAACACAGTAAGTACTTTAATTTTTCTTTAATTATTTTCCCTTAATTATTCATCCACTACAACATGTTCTTCATTTTCTACCTAGCTAGGGTTTCAGCAAATTAATAAAAGTAAATTCAAATAAAGCTATGCACAGTTTCATGATCAGAAAATTTTGATGTTTCAAATTTCAAGTTGATCTCTTTAATAAAATAATAACCACCACACTTTATTATTTGAATTAACTATTCTTATTAATTTAATTTCCTTGACCTTGGTTGCTCCCTAAAAATTATTAGGGTAATAAGAAAAATTTAGCATGAAAGATGAAGGAAAAATAAAGAAATTTGTGTTTAATTTGAAGTATCATTTACTACTATATGGCATGTGGTAATTGATTTTTGGTAATTAATAATATGAACATATATTTGATATGTAATTAAAAAAAGATTAAAAAAAAAATATTGAAGGGATTGCTTCATCTCTTTATTTTAATTCTTGTGTTTAATTATTAACAAACAAGAAAGGGGAAAGGTTAATTAATTGTATTTGATATATATGATTAATCAAGTCATATATATATTAAATATGAAAATTATTTAACAAATTATCAAATTTAATTTGTTTGACAGAGGCAACTCCAAAGCAAATTTTGCAGCAGATGGCAGTGAAAGGATTAAGAATTGCTCACATCAAAAGCCATCTTCAGGTACAAATTATTCTTCTATCTCAATTCATTCTCATCTTTTCTTTTAAAAGTAGTGGTTAGGTTCCAAAAGGCCATGATTCATTTGAAAAAATGTGATTGAGATGATTATATATATTATTCCCCAGCTGGCAAAAAAATTGATTAATTTTCCTTCTCTAACTTATGTCACATCTCTCTTTAATTTTAATCAATCAAAGACATAGCCCTAGTTCTTTTCTATTAATTTAATTATTTAAGATTTATATATTATACATGCTTTTCTATTTTTAAGTTTTCATGTTCTTTTCAAACATTCTATTAACTAGTATATATGTAAATCCATTTAATTTACAATATTATCCGATCCTTATATTTAGGATAAAATGAACATTAATTTAGCATATTCTTACTTTTCTTTTCTTTCATTTGTTAATTAGAATTATTTTATAAGAGGATATTTATTGTACCTTAGTTTCTATAAGTACATATACTTAGCTTTGATGTAATATATAAACGTGTAATTAATTTTTTTTTTTTATTTTAGTGATTCAATTTAATTCTCCTCCTTTGTCCTAATATATGTTTGGACTTGCTCTTGAAAAAGAAAAAAAAAAAAAGAAAATAGAAAAAAGCAAACATAACCTTCTTTAGGAAAAGACAACAATATTAGTTGGAAATATATATATATATTGTCACATTAATGATGATGAATGTTACTTGTTGAAAAAAGAGTATAGTGCACATTTAGTCATTTACTAATATTAATATATGACATAAATGTAAAGATGAAATAAAGCAAGAGATTATTTTTCTTATTAGCTTTGTTGTTGAAGACGGGTGCTCTATAGCCTATATAGTATAGGAAAGTTATCAGGTGTACCCGAAAATATTGGTATTTTAGTTGTTTTAACCGTTGATTTTAATTAATATATATTATATATTTTTTTATAATTCAGCTCAACAATTAAAATAACTGAAACACCGGCGTTCTCGATATACTTGAAACTCTTTCTATAATATTATGCATTCTAAAAGGTGATTACAATTTTTAAATGTGTTTCTCATGCATGTGCAACTTTGGACACTACTCTAGGTTAGGTTAGGTACATATGCATATATATGCTCTTTATGAAAAATGAAGATAAGCAAGCTTTATTAACTAAAATGGAGTTATTACTTTCCCCTTAGCTTGTCTCTTTAGTGTGATTATTTGTCTTTGAAAAATTAAATGAAATTAAAAACTAGCTACTTTCTTTCATTTTGTAGCACCCAAATGTGTAGTCCTATATATTACAGCTGTCTCTCTTCTAATTGCCACCAAATTCTCAACTGTTACTAATATGATTAATTCAATGAAGTCATACTTTGCTAGCTAGTGTATATATAGGCCACATAATTTTATGGCATATAGTTATACGAGTTTAATTTTGATGCATTGAGAATGTAAAAATATTTTATACAATCATATAATTACATTTGTTTTTTTAGATTATCATACACGTGATCAATATAAAAGATAATTATTTTTATTAATGTAGTAGTACCTTAATTAGATATATCTAAGAGCACTTTTTGATTTTCTAAATTAGATGTACAGAAATCTGAAGGGACATGCTTCCCTCTCAGTGGATCACTTGATGGAAGAATATCAACATGTTAAGGATCTCAAAATCACCTCCATTCCTTCACCAAAAAGGTAACTCATGTGGATTAATAATAATTTTAATAATATTATATGTGTTAATGTATCAACACCACACATACAATTAATCATATATTATTTAGACACCAAGAAAAAAATTAGACACCAAAAAAATCATATATTATTTACTGTTCATCAACAAGATAAATGACATAATTGGTTTAATATTTTATGTTATGATTTATGGATTAATTTAATTAATAGCATAATATACTTCAGATCATCGATAGTGACCAACTTAAGAGGTTCAAATTATGAAAGGAGGATTCCCATGGAAGACCTTCATCTATCAAACGGCGTTTCACAAATCAGTGAAGAAACTGATTATGATCTAAACCAGGTATTATTTATATAAAACCATGCATAATATAAAACCAAATGTTTGATTTTAGGTTTAATTACTCTTTGATCCTTATAGTTTTATCAAATTCAAAAAGGTTAAAATTAACGGAAATTTTTTATTTTCAAAAAATATGTGGTTAAAGATGTAATTAAGTTCTTAATTGTGAGTACCTTCAATTGATGGAGAAATATTTCGTTAATTCTATCTAAGGCTAGCAATGAGTAGGGTAGGGTAGGATTTGGACTCTATCCTAACCTTATCTGCGAATTGAAAATTTTTTTAAAATTCTATCCTACCCTATCTGCGAGTTGAGAATCTCTCAACCCTAATCCTATCCGCACCCTAAAATTCTAAACCCTACTCTACCCTATCCGACCCTACCTGTAGAAAAAAAATTCAAGCAAATATAAAATTCAAGCAAATATAAAATTCAACCATTACAAATTTTATACATATTAATAAAATAGAAAATAAAAAACTAAATTAAAATTAAAATTAAAAACAATAAAATGTTAAAGAAATTCAATATAAAATTATAAATAATATGATCATCAACTAACTTAGTAGTTATTTCAAATTTTTATAAGAGGAAGATTATGGGTTCAACATTCATTTTTTTTCACTATATACATAACTTTTACATATATTATATAATATATTAGAAGTGCGGGTAGGGTATACTCTGAACTTGTACCCTACCCTACCCGCAGGCAAACTCGTACTACACCCTATCCTATTCACAACGAGTCGAGTACCTGTGGGTAGGATATATATTACCAGCCCTAATTCTATTATTCTTTATATTATAAGACTTAATTATAAATTTGGTAAAATTATAAAGATCAACAAAATAATTAAACATATATATATATATAAACACCATCCACACAAATAATTTTGACATATATATATATACACTCATGTATATTATTTCATTATGATTATATTTGCCTTAAGACATTATATACATGACATGTTGCTTTTATTTATTAAACCATAATTACGCGGTTTATATTTCTGTTCCGCACACGATTTTAATTTGAAAAATGAGCTTATTAATTAGATCAAGTTGTCAACAATATATTACATAAGCTAGACTGGCCAGTTATGAATGAATACCTAATTATGGATCACATGTAAATATATAAACAAAATCATGTTTCATCACATATAGAAATGTATATAAATATTTAGTATCTCAATTTTTTTTTTATTATATTACTGTAAAGTGTAAACAAATTTGATTATACGTCTATTATATATATATGTTTGATTAAACAG
>NC_029791.2:4189149-4192886 GCF_000816755.2 Arachis ipaensis | reverse complement strand
AGAGTCTAAATAATAATATTAATTAATTAATTAATGAGATTTTGTCATTATAATGAATTTTGTTGGTACATCTTGCAGGAAGCTGAATCAAGTGGAGGCTTATTAACTTGTGACGATGAATTAAACGAAGAAGAAAATAATAATAATAATAACAGTAATAGTAGTAGAGTTATTCATCAATTTATTCCTGGTGTCTCATTCTCTTTTAACACTAGTACTGGGCCTCTAAAATTGATGATGCATAATAGTGAGAGTGGAAAACAAGACATAATGCATTTTACGACGACGACGACGACGACGATGACGACGACGACAACAGCAACAACTGCAGTTGATTCTGTTAATTCTAGTATCTTTGTACCATCATCTACCCCAAACAATAATTATATAAATTTAGACCTAAGAATATGATGATGAATTTGTATTATATTTAAATACTTTTTAATTAGCATTCAACTTTTTAGGCAAGGGGACTTAGTGTAATTTAATTAAATTATTATTGTATTCATCACATGCAATAATAGTAAAAGGTTCATCAAACATGACTTCTCTTACAAATTATTCAGTCCTGATTAGTTAATTACCAACAAATCCATTTCTAATGGCTTTATTCGGTATATATTAGTGTTTTTCTACTAGTAAGGAATCCGATTAGGGTATAATTAGGGTTTTTGTAAATTTTGAGTAATTAATGAATAATTAATTAATTATTAATTCAAGAAATTAAAAATTTTAATTTTATAGTTTAATGAAATAGAAATAATTAAAATATAAATTTTGACTTTAATTTTAAAATTTTTTGTTAAAAAATGGGCCAACGGACTAAATCGAATGAATCGGGTCTAAGTGGGTCCAAACCCACCTATACACTCGTATATATACACTTGCTTCAGCCTCGTCCTCCCCCAAACATTAATGAACACACTGAAAGTAAAAGAAGAAACGTGAAATCTTAGCTTCCAAATCCCTTTTTAACTTTAAATTTACGTAACTTTTAACCCGGAGCTCCAATTGACGAGTTGTTAGAGGTCACGCATTCGTCTCAGAATTTTCTAAAAAATTCATCTAACAATTTGCTAAGAAATTTGAGATTTCATTCCCAATTCTTCCTCTCTTTAGTTTGTACTTTTAGGTTTTGATATTGAGAGATTTTGTAATTTTGATGGTTTAGGGGTACTTTAGTAGTGAGTAACTATTGGATTTCATCCTAATTTCGAGTGGATAAGGTAAGAAACCACTTAACCCTTTATGAATAATTAATTAGCAAACTCTATGTTAATTATAGTGAATTTGGATTGTATTAAATTGAATTGGGTGTTTTGGAGTTAAATTGGTGGATATTGGAAGCTTAAAATTGAATCCTCGGCGCTGAAAATTCAATTAGTGAGGAGTTGGAGCCTTGGAACTTGAGAAACGGTGGATGATTGAGGCGTTTCGAGCATAAGGAGGAATCGACCAAAGTATAGTTTCGGTTTCTGGTAATTAAAATATAATGTAACGTGAAAACTTATGCTAGTTGACCGTGGGATAAACTTGAATAGATTTTGGTTATTGATTTGGTTAGTGAATAAATATGTGGTTGATATATATATATATATATATAATGAAGTTGTTTGATGTTGAATTGTTGATAGGAGAAGTGAATTGTGAATGTTATTCATGATGTGGAATAAATGCAAAGTGTTTAGGCATGTTTTGGGTATAGTTGGTTGAATTGGAACTTGAAAAACTTGTAGGTTATGTAATGAATAATCGAGTTAATGTGAATGATTTGAGAAAGTGTTGAATATAACATGAAGAAGGCTGTAATGACAATGATTGATCGATATTATTGAGGTTGAATATATGATTGATGATTAAATGATTGAGAGTAATTGAAGAAGTGCAAAAAAGTTGCGAAAATGTCGGAGATGCATATACGAGTTAATGAATGAACAAATGAATGAATGATTTATAATGATTTAAAATGAAATTGATCTTTGAGTTTTAACCTGGTAAGGATCGTGGTGGTTTACCGCTTGCGCAGTGTCGAAATGTCTGTGAGAATCATGGTGGCTTACCGCTCACAGAAGGTGAGAATTGTGGTGGCTTACCGTCCACGTGTATGTTATTTTTCTAATTGAAGATCTTGCGAGATTCGTGGTAGTGTACCGCTCGCAATGGTGGGGTTCGTGGTGGTATATCGCCCGCCAGGTGGGGTTCGTGGTGGTGTACCGCCCACCAATTTTCAAGAGAACCATATCCGGATTAGCTATCGGATGTGTCGGGTTCTGGAAAAGTAACCGACACGTGAGCTCACGGCTAGTAGGAAAGACAAGCATCATATGCATTTATGTATCTTGTTTGATTTTGCATTATTGGGTTTGCTTAACTGATATTCATGCTTAACTACTGCTATATGTTCTGTTTGGTGTAACTGTAAACTACTTGTGTTTTCTTTGTATGCACTATTTGTCTGTGCACCGGTGTGTCGGAGGATTGGAGGAAAGAAGATGAACTCAGGAGTTAAGTCAGAAATTGAGATAGAATAAAAAATTCTTAGATACCTCACCCTGTTTATGGTATTAAATTTTAGTTTTAAGTTTGAATCTATTGTCGAAAGTTTTAGGATCGCCTATGCCTTTTCCGGGATATTATATGTTAGTTATGTGGGCACCGTTACCATGCTGAGAACCTCCAATTCTCACTTCATACATATTTATGGTTTTCAGATGCAGGACGTGAGACACCTCGCTGAGGCATTCTAGAAGTTTCTGAAACGAAGGATTCTAGATTTTTGGGGATTCTATTTTGGTTTCGATATATATGTAGATACTTTTATATTTCCACTATATATGTATATTATGCTTTATCCCACCTAGAGGTTGATTTGGAGAAACAGGTTCTGTAAATTGTATTTTGGGGATTTTCATTTATATATGTAAATTGTATTTTGGGGATTTTCATTTATATATGTATATATGCTCTGACCGGTTATAACTTCGCGAGTCGAGTAAGAAGTTTTGTTATTTGTTTTCTTGGAACTCTTCTTTTATGTATTTATGTTTTGCTTCGCTCTTATCCTATCCGGTCTACGTTTATCGTCTACGTGAGTGATGCGTTTTTCTGTTTAACGCTTTTGTCTTAACTTTCCTTCAAAAGCTCCTAGGTACAACCCTTTTTAACTATATATATATACTTTTAGAAGTCGTAGCGCCTCGGCACCTCTTTTTTACATCTTAGGTATAAAGCTCTGTGTGGTAGGATGTTATAGTGTTCACATAAACTGAACTGAAAATGCACTAAATCATTCTAAATAGTTTAGAAAATGAACCAAACTGTTTTGTCACATAAGAAATTAATTTCAATTAAACCAATTTATAATACAATGCATCAATTTAAATCAGTTCATAAAAATAAAATTAATTTTAATTGAAACTAAATTAAGCAGCAGCAATCATGAATTTAAACTCCTACCCAACTTCGTATAATGTCTCTGTACCTATATATGGTGTTATAAAATGTTGAATGAAATCAATTATGATTTATTAAGGTGTAAATATTGTGATAAAGAGGGACTGTTAGGAAGATGAATATGTAGAATCGAGACACAAGACTGCAAATCTCCTTGTTCTGAGTTTGTATTTTCACCGCGCTAGAATTGTATTTATAAGAGTTTTCGATACTGAAGAGTATATGGATTAAAGATAGATAATATACGTTGGCCTTGGGCATATGTGAATGTGTATTGTGTATTG
>NC_029791.2:4169129-4188527 GCF_000816755.2 Arachis ipaensis | reverse complement strand
TTGGAATGATAAGTATCATCTTTTATATAATACAACATTCAATTGGGTTCAGTATTCATATACTAATCTCGTTTGAGACTTGAGATGATGGTCCTCCAAGCAAAATAAAATTGCACCCCAAGTAATATTGTAATGTGGACAAAAAAGACCAAGACTTTTTTGGTTACAAAGGAAGGTTTTAAGATTGAAATGATCATATATATATATATTGAAAAATGCTTGTCCCAACTTTTTATACATAGTCTTCATTTTCCAGTACATGTATTAACTTGCATAACTACTATATCATTTCCCAATGCCAAATTGATGGAACGAAATTAATTACATTTAACAAAACATGAAATAAATTTAACTAATTAACAAGGACATATATATATATATATATATAGCAATAACACATTTATACAAAGACAAATGTATGAGTTCAGATTCACATGGGAACCACAGAAGTTAAATAAATCCTTTCTGCTCTGTTACATCTTACAGTGAACAGCATGACATTTTAAGTTTACATCAGAAGAGAGAGATGAATGGATGGTTGGTAGGGATATTAACAGTGTAACCTATAATTCATTTTCCTCAAAATTTTTGAACTATGCAGATCCATCAAAATATATTATGTTACTGCCTCTTGGCCAAGGTCTTCCTTAAGCCTTTGATAATCTTTGAGAACCAAATCAAGTTCATTGCTGATAGTACCAATGGCACTACAATAACTAGCATTTCCCCAAAGGTGCTCATATGCTCTACCTGTTCAATAATTCAACAATCATATCTCATCACAAAATATATGAAATATTGTTTTGATTTCCCACACAACACAGTGATATTAAATTTAACCACCATGCTATGTGTACAGAAAAAATAGCTACCAAATCAGCCACCCATATAGAATACATATTGGAATACAAATATACATTGGAAATGAGTTAAACAACACACGTATTTATACACAAATACATGGTGATTGATTTGGTGGCTGATTTTTTGTGGCACATAACAACTACCATCAAAGCCTCATTTGGTGGCTTATTTTTTATGCGCACATATCATTTTAGTAAATTTAATCACAAGATTTGAACATCCCAAAATTGATATCCATTTGACACAATACAAGCATATTACTTATATTTCATTATAGAAAAACTGATCTTTTGGTCAACAAATTGATCCAAGTTCTATGTCAGTTTTCACACAGTACAAGATGCAGCTATATTAATAAGGAAAAAAAAATTCAATGTTAAGATCTACATCTACTTGCAACAAAATCGCAAATTCAATTACAACACAAGTGTTATATCAAGTGTGTTAGTATCTATTACCTGATCATAGTGCAGGTAGACGTGGTAAAACATGTACACAAACAAAATTATTCTGGCAACCTGCGGAAAAACCATTTCTGTTAGCATGATAGACGACACGAACAGAGGACGAGAATGGAAATGCAAATACTCAAGACGAATATTACAACATAGAATGCGATGAACCTACCAGCCATGCAACGAATATTACAACCCCATTGACAAGATATGCCTTGGACTTTTTCATTCCAGCTACATCTAGATACCTATACACAAAAAATATGCACGTCAATAAAGAACAACATTACGTGATGTATTAGATTTCAGATATAAGCACATGAATACCATCTCAAATTTATCCCTGGAGTTGTTGTCTCGGAGATCAGGACCATGTATGTGTAAAGCTGCCCCTCTCCACTCAACATTGAATAGGCGACTGCTACTAAAGATAACAGATGATGAATCACCTGAATCAATGGTAATATGAAGTCACATTAAATACCCGATCAACAACCTAAAGAGGGAGAAAGGGGAAGGAAAGCAAACTCTGGCCATAATCATCTCCAGCCGGGTTCCTATCAAGTGAAATATCTTAAACTTGAATGACAGAGTTCAGCTAAAGAGACAGGCTAGTTTAGTCAAAAGGAATGATCCTTACATACTCGTATCCACCAAGAGAAGGAAAATACCAAAATATCATTGCAAGGTCAGCGATGAAGTAACCAACAGAAACCTGTCAGGGGAACTTCACTATGTGAGAAATATGGACTTCTAGACCAGAAAAAAAGATAGAAAATGTTACCAGCTTATAATACGGGTTACAAACATGTTTTCTTTTTTCAAATGAAGGTAATATTCACATGGGATCTATATATTGAAAATGAAGGCATTTCATGTAATAATAGAAAACCTAGCAACAAAAAGAAGCCTTCAATCATTTAGGCATTTCACGATTAGATTAAGGTAGTATACAGAGATAATTATATGTCATTATTATTTATCACAAATCTGACATGCAGAGATAAATGGCAAATAGGATAACTGAATATGAAAAGGATAAGCCAAATTGAGAAAGATATAGATCATTCCTACCCCTAGAGCAAATGTAGACACTGGTGAGCTTCTATGTGTAATAATTTCAGATGACCAATTGTCAGAATATAGAGTTGAGCAAAACACCAGGTACAATGACATAGATGTTATAAAAATGGCATGAATAGTTGACATAGAACTGCACAGAAAATAGGAAAATATTCAGAAACATATTTAGATCATCGAATACAAAAGAAGAGATTCTCTACTAGCAAAAACTTCCAGTTACCGGTTATTCCACTCGATGCGCTGGATTTTAGTGAGGCTGGAATAGGTCTTAAAGTAAACAGTGCTAAAAAGCTGAGTAAGATCATAAACCTGAAAACAGGAAACACTTATATATAATATAAATACAAAATGATAGAATAATGACAGTACTAAGTGCATACTTAAGAAATAGAATTATAGCATAATACAATAGACTATTGTGGCATACCATCTTGCAAGCAAAAATGCCACCAATAATGGATGTATAAGGAATCAGAGGATCTGCTAAGAGATATTCCTTCACGAATAAATTTGCCTGATTCTGGTAAGATTTGAATTTCATAATTTCTTGTGAATTCAACATTGCAAAGCCTTATATGAGAAGTCCCTTGAAGATAATATGTGATTTCCAAACTTTCTCGAATTTCACCTATTATACGAATGAATAGAAGAATGAAAACACAATTTAAGGATTGATAATTTAAGGATCACATAAGTTACATGAATTACGGGAAAGGGGATTAGAAACTTAAGTATATGCCTATTGTGTGTCAAAGAGGAAAAACTAATTAATTAATTACACCTTTCCTCTGGATCAAGAAAGAATATCCAGAGAAGTAAAGAAGAAATGTAAGTAATATGAAGGAAAAGGCATCCTGGTCAAAGAAAAGGACACAAGAGGTCACAACCAAACTAACAATAGCAATACAAAAAAGTGTTCCAATCTCTCTCATTACAAGCTAACTTATCCCAAGTCAAGGGTAAGAACTTCCCATGGGAAACCCTGTACCAATCAAAGACACCAAAAATTCTTTGACACACAAAATGCATTGCCATAGCACTTTTTCTTACTTAGTTTAGCCGAAACCTTAAAAATCAATAAAGACCAAAACACCAAATGCTTCAACCTTGTGTACATATACCAAAGTTTCACCCAAAACTCCAAACATTCAATTCCAATTTCCCAAATGTAGCTTCCTATCAAAATGAAACATAACCAACTCCAATATCACAGATCCTCCAATCAAATCCAACCAGAAAAATGAAGGCAAATCAAGTTTTTAACATCACCAAGCAATGAATTATTCACTAATACTGTTTCAAACCTGAAAAATTGGTAATTAACGGCTTCTGGAATTAATATCAATCCTTAACAGTTACGACTATAAATATCTACTGTCATCAGTAACAATCAAAGTTAACTAATATCAAATGAAAAATAAATTTTTCATTTTTAGAAATTGAAGCTAACCAAAATGCAATTCAAATAAACAATTTAAAAAAAAAATTTAATAAGATATCCACATCAAACCACCATCCACAATTTAAGTATTTTCAGAAACCCATTAAGAAAAAGTTTTCAGCTTTGCGAGCACTGAGAGTAACAACGAACAAAAAAAAAAACATCACATTCACCGAATCAAAGTGCATCCGATGCGTAGATTGGTTGACTCACCTAAACGTTAAAAGGGAGCAATTGCAACCGCGTGTGTATCTGAGAGCATGAAATTTGAAGATGGATGCAGTGATGATCGAAGAAACAAAGGGAAAAAATTTGAATTCAAAAAACCCTAATACGATAAAATCGGGAATTTGGGAATCGGAGGTTGAAGTAAGGTATAAGGTTAAAGGATGAGGAAGAAAGATTATAGGTTGTTGCCACCCGCCTCTTGTTTTCTTTTTTTTCTTTTTTGTTTTCTCTTCTTTTTTCTTCTTTTTTTATCCCTAAATTCTACAATATTCTTCAATTTTCTTTTGGTTTATTATTTTCCTTTTTTCTTTTTTAAGAAAATAGGAAACCCTAATAATAGTACTAGGCTACTAGCACAATGTTGTTCAATCATTTTCAACAATGACTTCAATTATTATCATCTGAAAATCATTACAAGTCACTAGCAGTTCTTACTTTGTAGTACTACTTCTACTACTTAGTTTCATTGATTGTGTTAGGTTTGGATTTATTTATTATCCTTTGTTCCAGAAGCTTCATAGAGTTTTCTATGCCTCTATGGTGGATTGGTGGGCCTAAGTTGTTTTGATATGGAATTTGAGTTTAATTTGATGTATTTATGGTGTAAAATATTTTACAGAGTCGTATAATTATAATCGTATAATTATAATTGTTTTTTTAGATAATTATTTACAGAGTTAATATAAATTATTTTTGTTAATGTAACATTATATAATTAAATACACATGTAAAATAATTTTACGATGATAATATATCAAAATTAAATTTATTGAATTTATGTGTTAGTAATTGCCAAAAGTTTTAGATTAATTAATTAAATTAGAATACAGATATTTAACTTATATTTTTAAAAAATTAACATTTTTTTATGCAATGTTGAATTAAGTTTAGAGATAAAAAAACTAATGCACTATGGACTCAAATATTGAAAGATTAGTTTATGAATTATTACATATTATTCAAGCTAGTTATTATATATTGTTTGTTGGCTTTCGCTTTATTTTCTAAGCCAACAAGTTAAAAATTAATTTGTTATAGATTAGAGTTTCATTTAAAAATTTATAACAAACGAATGAATTATTGCATGTACAAAATAAAATTTAAATTTTTTATATTTA
This sequence comes from Arachis ipaensis, assembly GCF_000816755.2. Classification (NCBI taxonomy): domain Eukaryota; kingdom Viridiplantae; phylum Streptophyta; class Magnoliopsida; order Fabales; family Fabaceae; genus Arachis; species Arachis ipaensis. The sequence goes on along the minus strand of NC_029791.2, from coordinate 4,183,338 downwards.
TTTAAACGAATGAACAAATGGATCATTCAACTAATACAAGGTGGTTATTATATATTGTTTATTACACTAACAAATATGTATGACATATCATGTGATTGAATTTTAGAAGTTAGTTGTCTTATTCAATTTTAGCATGCTCAATTAATGAAGCCTATGGAATCAATCCAGAATAGCTAATGAATTATTGGCTTTTTGCATTTGCAAGTTACTACTAATTGATGTTCATGCATCACCATTTCATGTTATTGATTTCTCAATGTAATTTACTTATTTATTTTACTCTCACTTTATTAGTGTGTACAAAAGTTTAAAAACTAAAAATTATGACTTAATTATAAAGTATGTTTTCTTAATTACATAGATAGGGCTAAGATTTACATTAGAAAGGTGAATTGGACTTATTGATGCTGACTTGCTGAGAACTAATGATTAAGGACATCATGGAATTTCTAATATTTAATTATAGCGTATGAATAAGCTTACCATAACAATAATATATTCCTTTGTGTGAATTATATGATATGATATAATTACATGTTTCTGAATGGTTCCTTGTAATCTTTGAATAATTCATAATGGTAGTCCAAATGAAAACGCGTGGCTAAAATTAAAATAGAGTTTTATTGTATAGGGCATTGATATGGCTAGAGAGAAAATGATTACTTTAGAAGAAGAAAATGATAACACAATAAGTGTTGCTAAAAAGTGGAATCTTGTGGGGGTTTGGAGAAAGTGTGTGGTGCTCTAATTTGAGTTCATGCTTCCAAGGTGATACAATTTTGTCTGTGTTCATGCAATCACATTCACACCATCAATGTCACGTGACTTGGAGAGGGATAATTCTTGATTTATGGGGCATACCCACGTTACCAATAACTCTTGAATCATTTCATTTTCCCCTATTTTTTATTTTAGAGAAAATGATAAATAGATTTTTGACTTTTTGTTCCGTGGATATTTTTGTCCCTGACCATTGAAAAATACTTTTAAGTCACTGACCTTCACAAAATTTGGATGGATCCGTCCCTGATGGAGGCATTTGGACGGATTAGTCCCTGACGGAAGCATTTGGACGGAGAGACTGATCTGTCCAAGTTTTGTAAAGGTCAGAGACTTAAAAGTATTTTTCAATAATCAAGGACAAAAATATTGACGGGACAAAAGGTGAGGGACCTATTTGTCTTTTTCTTTTTATTTTATTTTTGTATTATTGACCGAAATATTCATTATCAATCACGATGTCCATTTTCATTAACTTATAGAAAATTTTTCAAAATTTCTTAAAATATTGGTTACAATAATTTTAATGGTTAATTTTAATTAATATATTATATATATTTTTTATAATTGAGATGGACGGTTAAAATTGTCAAAACACCAGTGTAAAATACTAAAAAGATTAATCTTTTGCTTGACCACATAATTGGGTTTCTCCGGTTTCTTTTAAACCTAAGAATTTAGTATAACGTGGAATCAATATAACTCGATCAATGTCAATAATATTGATCCAATAACATACTAAATTTAGTGTTGCTATTAGTTGGAGACATGTTTTGTGTCTCTTCTATTGTGGGATTTGGTGTGCTTTTGCTGTAATTTTGTAGCTGCTTTCCATCAAGCTCCACATGTTTTTAGAGCTCTCTTCAAAATTTGAAAAACAAAAAACTTACTAAAAAAAAGTATAATTAATTTGGTAAAATTGAATTAACCAAATCTTATAAATTTGGTGATGTTAAAATGATGGGTTATTATAGATGATTTTTTAAATAGTGAGTTTAAAAATATAGTTACTTGTGTTAATAAGTCAATAAACGACTAAATATCTGTGTAAAACTTTTATACCATCAACAATAAAAATTAAATTATGTGCAATAATGTTTCTGTGAGCATTAAATTTAGATCCAGCTGCCAATGACTTATAGCTCAAATGGCATAGTTTCCCCATATTCAATTAAGAGGTTGCGGGTTTGAATCTCCTATCTTTGGTTAAAAAAAAATTTAGATCCAGCTCTCTTGTAATTACAGCCAAATATGTCCCTCATTGCAAAGTTGCTACCAAATCACATGATCCAATTTGGGTGCTATCATAAACACATTTCCATGTTATATAAACCAATGGCTCAAAAGACCCTCCAACTATTGGAGAACTTCATTGAAAGCTTTTAAACATTGAAACAGCAAAATTCAAGTTAGAATAATAGAAGCAACAACCTTCCACAATCTTCATAGAACATAGAACTACTGCTCTTAATTTTGATGATAATGAAAAGGGAAAACTACCTCCAAATAATTAAATAAAGTGAGTTTCCAGTATCTACTGAATCAGAGATGGCTCATGCTAGTTTGAGGGATCTACCAGATCATCAATTTATTGCAGCTAGAAACATTTATTAGCTAGACCTAGAAAATCACAAACAATTTACTTCTGATTCCCAGTACTCGCGTGAAACCATGTTGCCAAGCAATTCTATGCTGGTTTAGATAGACATAAGCTTCTCTACCAGCAGGTCTCAACATATGCCAATGTACCAAAACACTCGACAGGACAGTTGATTGAATATTCGAATGTCAGTATTAATAGTGACTTTACCATGATTTGCTATTACAAGAACCTCTAAATTAATGTCTATGATAATCAAAGTTCCATAGCATATGAACTTAAAAGCATACATCAAACATATACTTATATAAGAATGTGAAGTATTGAAATAGAGGGGTAAAATAAAAAGGCTAAAACATTCACCAAAATAATAGGTAAGAGTATAACAAGAAATCAATATAGATAGATGGTGATTAAATATATCATTTTAAATGACTTGTCTATTAACATGGTTTATGACAGGGTATTATGTCGTCAATTGACCCATATAGCCAAACATATATAGTGGAATTAGAATAAGGAACCAGTTGTTGTTTTATGTTTGTTATCACTTATTGCTTCTAATTCGAAGCACAATTATCGTACAAAATGATATTCAACCAAATATTTCCCTTGACAAACAAAAATAATTAACATAAATCACAGATCATAAGAAAATAAGCATCTTTGCTGATTGTGTTTATGCGCCATCAAAATAATTATCCAAGATAATAACAAAACTAACAACCACTTGTAAGGGATCAACATGATACAAAATCAATGGCTTATGCAAACAATGCCCTTCTCAAGTTCTCAATGAACTGCAACTCAGTCTCAAATCCATGCACAAAAAGTGAAATCGATATGTCCAGCTTTGCAATGAATGCACAACTACAAGTCTACAACAAAAGTAAGAAAAATCTCCAATGCTAAAGTAAATCCTTATAATCAACCAAACCTTGATATACCTTAGGTAGAAGAGGCACCTGATCCAGATACTTAGTCACAAAGTCCTCCAAAAACTCTTCCTCCTTCATACACATGAATGTCGCCAAGCATAACTGATCTTTGACGAGTCGTTTCGATTTCAAGACCTTAATCACATGGCATCTAGGGATAACCCTCTTCTCCAAGCTGTATCCTAGAGTTGTGGGGAACCTCGCAATGTCCTCGGAAGACCAACCCATATCCTCCACCAAGAATCTCATCGCCCGCTCGATCCTCTCCGGCGAATATGACATAAAAGTAGGGAACTTTCTAAACGACGAAAGGGACACCTCTTTTGACCAACCCCATTTCTCCAAAGACTTCATTTTTCGGTCCATCTTGGCGCAATCCATATGCGAGAGCACATGTACGGCACTGATGAAATTGCACTTGTTAGGATCAAACCCCATTTCCTTTGCCAACTTCGCACATTTAGCAAACCTCTCATGATTCATAAACGCCTCGCTCGGGTGAAACATAACCAACAGTGAGATTGAACTCTGAGGCACACCCAAATCTCTCAAAACCTTTGTGTTGGGAATCAAATTCTTCATCACATCACACAACACAAAAGCCATTGCACCGCGCTTCAATGAACAAACAATTTCTTGCTCACTTCGAACAACACTCTTCAGGACCTCATAGCGCGGAATGAGGCACTTCTCCAAGCTCCTCGCTAACAGGTTTTGGTTCTCAATCACAAGTTTTGGGAGGAGAACACGTGGAATCCCAATGGAGGAGAAAAACATGAGCTTGGGCTTAATGATCTTTTCCGCATCAGTGAGGAGGAACAACGGTCGCTTCTGAATGAACTTAGCGATCTGCGTATCGGAGAATCCATATTGTCTGAGGAGGGCTAAGACCGCGTTTGGCTTTTCAGGGGTTTTGAATTGAACCTTTTGTGACAAAAGCGCGGCGGTCTCGGGGGAGAATCCGCATTCGGCGATTAGATAGGAGATTGTAAAGTTGTGATCTTTTGGGAGTTTGGTATGTTTGGTTGCGAGTGAATTGAAGAAAATGAGATGCGATTTATGCTGTTGAAGAAGATTCAATTGGGATTTGGGGTTGTTGAGATTTAGGGTTTTAAAGGAAGAAGCTAACCTTGAAAAGAGAAAATTGGGCATCATTTCTTTGTATGGCTGCTCTTCTAAGTGCTAATTTGATCCTCCACCTCCACGCATGGTTGAATCACTCACTGATGCAGAGCTTCAAGATTTGCAAACGGAGCTGCTGCACTGCACTGCACTGCACTGAACTGAATAACAGTTGAGAGAAAAATGATGAGCAAAACCTCTCCTCTTGGTGACGATTTTTTGTTTTCAATAACCTTACTGAAGCCCCAAATGCCAAAAAAGTTTGGGCTTCACTAAAAGCCCAAAACTTTGTTCAGTGAAAGTGAAACCCACAAATAGCATTAGCATATCATCAAAACAAAATATAAAGCATTAGCAAACGGATTTTTGGGTCACTAAAGCCCAAAAGGCCCAAAAAAGGCCCAAAACTTGGTTCAGTGAAACCCACAAATAGCTTTTACGGAAAAAAAAAAAAGAAACCCACAAATAGCATTAGCAAAACCTTCTCCTCTGCACGTCTTCTTCTTCGACTTCAGGAATGTCGGAAAAACGGATCGGCGGCGAGGGTTTATCGGCCAACCTGGCCGGAATGTCGAAGAACCAACTGTACGATATAATGTCTCAGATGAAGAATCTGATTGAACAGAACCAGCAACAAGCCAGGCAGATCCTCATCCAGAACCCTATGTTAACCAAAGCTCTCTTCCAGGTTCTCCTTTTCTTTTTCCAGAACCCTATGTTAACCAGAAACTCGTTTTTCCTTATTGCTGTAACTTTTCATAATTGCAGCTTTAGGTTTATAACATGAAACCCTAAGTTTAATCATACAAGTTACAAGAATGGATTATCCCTATTTTGAACAGTTTCCACTCTTTCAAGTGTACTCTTGCTAATTCTTCAATTCACTTTGTGGTTCTTCTGAATTAGTTGTTTAACTTGGAATTTCCCATTTTGTTTTGTTTAACCAGGCACAAATTATGCTTGGAATGGTGCAACCACCTCAAGCGGTATGTTTTTCCGATTTCAATTTCAGTTTCAGTTTCACAATCGTAGAAATTCGTTCATTGAGGGTGGAAAATGTTTGATTCTAGGTTCCAAAGGTTCAGCCAATTGTACCGCAAAACACTCAGCCGTCGCCGCAGCCGAACGTTCAGCCTGCCCCTTTATTGCCTGGGCAAGGTGGTTCTCAGGATCAAGCAGGTGTATCGCAACCCCAAATTCCTCTGCGAAAACACCCAAACCAACCTCCACCACTGGTCTCATCAACTGCTGTTCCTGCAATGAGTCATCAATCTCAGCCGATGGCCGCACACTCTTCCCAACTGCCACAGCAACCTAAAGGACATCTCGCTCCCCAAGTGGGTTCGGGGCCACTTCCACAATCGTCACAACTTCCAAACGTACCGACCCCTTCGCTCCATTCATCTGCACAACCATTGCAGACACCTGGATTTTCACATATGCCTCTGCAACCACAGTTGCCACCGCAGCACCGACCACCGTCAGTACCTAATTACCATTCCCAGTACCCTCCACAAATGGGTGCCAGTGTGGGTTTTCAACATGCTGGTGCTCCTCACAATCTTTCGCAATCCATGTTTCTTGTGAGTTGAATATTTCTGTTTACAATTTATGATCCCATGTCTTGTTGAGTTTTAATAATATTGTTTTATTGATGAAATTTGCAGCCAGGTATAAAACCACCTTCAAGTGGTGGATCCACATTTCCACAGGGGCAGACCCCCCTGCTTCCAAGTCAACAATCGTCGCAATCGCATTATCAGGTATGACCATGTGTGAGCACCCATGAACTCTTATAAAAATATTTAGGGCTTGATTGGTTTTTTGACTTTTTGTTTTTATTTGCTCAATTTTTTGCTTTCTATTTATATGATTTGTTACCCTTATGAATTTAACTCTTGGTTCATTGGCATGCCTGACTAGAATCAAATTTTATTTGGCTAATTAGATCCTACATGTCTGAAGTGAAATCTATTCTTTGTTTAAGATGTTATTGCCATTAACCTATATGCCTAGTATAGAACTGTTATGATGAGTTTGGGGTTATATATACAGTAGGCTTTTACAAGAAAACATGGCTCTTTTTGTTTTGAAGGTAAAATTTGCCATGGAGATAAATGAATTATTGAATTGGAAAGTTGATACCTATTAATTACAGAATACTTGATGTGGAGAAAAAAAGTTATATTTTCTAGTTTACTTAACTAGATAATTTAAGATATCATCAAAGCAATTGTTAACAGAAGTAGCGGTTTGATTACTCTAGTTAGCGTCCTGTTCTCGTTTTTCTTTTATTTTCTCTTTCTGCCACTTATGTGACTCTTGTTTGTGCACATAACTATCCTTAAACCTAAGTTGATTGTCGAGATTTGAACAGAAGAAACACTGAAATAAAGTACTTGAGGGCCAGTATTTAGTCTTATGATGATAATGACCATGTATATTGAAACTAAACATAGTAGTTGGTTTTTCGTATTCTAAGTGATATTTGCATATCAGGTTGGGAATATGCCTTTAGGGCCTGATTTTGGCAGTCAAGCTGGAAGTGCAATGCACGTTGATAGAGGGTCTTCTTGGATGCCTGGTCCTTCGGAAAACCCAACACCGCTTTCTGTGCCTCCAGGACCACCATCTGTAGTGCCTGGTTTGATGGGAGCTGCTAATCAACCACTTCGGCCTCCCGCGGTAATTTTTGCGAATTAATATTAATTTTGTATGGATTGTTCTTCAGTGTTTTGATATTCATTTGTGTATGTGTAGTTGACCCCGGAGATGGAGAAGGCACTACTTCAACAAGTCATGAGTCTCACACCAGAGCAGATAAATCTACTTCCTCCAGAACAAAGAAATCAAGTGCTGCAGCTTCAACAGATGTTGCGTCAATGATGTATTTGGCAGGCATTATTCTATGATCAAATTTATTGGATTCAATGAAGTTTTGTAGAGGTTGATAATTAAATAGGAGTGAATTCAATCGTATAATCATGCTAAGAAATTTAATTCTATAAGCTTTCTCAATTCCATAGTCATAGTCCATATTAGGAATTTACATTTTCAGGTATACATACGGGTAATAATGAGAATATTATGGGGCGGAAAAGAAAAAGATAAGCAATTTGGTTGAAACTAAGATGAGTTTACATTTCATTAAAAACTAAAACTCATAAATATCGTTGATATCATTTTATATTTTTCAATTAAATAATTTACCAGTAAAAACAATTGTCAGTAACTTATCAATAAATAATCTTGAGAAAATTGACATAAAAAAATAACGTTGCAAAATATTTGTAGGCTATTTTAACAATAATTTATTGCGAAGATATCGGTAATTTTTTTCAGATAATTGTACTGTCAAAATTTCGTGTGTAACATTTTTTACATTTACTAAATATAAAAAAAGTGACAACAATACAAAGATATTTCAACATTTAGCAATGATAATTGAGTATCTACTTACATCTAGAAAGTAAACAATGACATAACATTTTGTATAAATATATCTCCGGGATATACTCTTATAGAAACTAAATAAAGTACTTAGTTATTTTTTATTTTATGACATTTTAAATTGTAATAAATACTTTATTTAGTATTTATGACGATGATATTAAATATTCTCTGTTTAGAAAATACTTGATTACTTTAGTAGCTCTTATTGCTATTTCTATTTCTTTTTTTCACCAACTACTGATCTTTCTTAATTTGTTATTATAAGTAGTGCAGATAATAACAAAAAGATTATTCACGAAATAAAAAAAGAAAGGCATAACAGAAAGAAGTGACAAAAGATTTGGATCGAATCCCACGTAATGGCGAAAAGTTAGGTATAATTTGCATCGGCATAGGAACGGAGAGAGTTTGCTTCGCAAACAAACTCCAACTAACTAACTAACTATTTAATTAATTAATTAACCTTCTTCCTCTATTAGCATTTTTAATCTTCCTTCTTTAACAAGATAATCTCCCACACTATACGCAATTAACAAATTAATTAAGATATAAAACAACCAACACTGCATAAACCACTCTCTCTCTATAATCAAGAATGGCCCCTCCGCCATTGCATTTGCACTCGAAGAGAGAAAGCGGTGGCACCGCCATGCCGGCGATGAAGAACAAAACCACCAACACCACCACGCATCTCAAGATCAACAAGGAATCTCATTGCATCAGCAAGAATCAGAATCAGAATCACAAGCAGCAACAGCAACGGCAACCGGTGATAATATACACGCATTCTCCTAGGGTTATTGAGACGAACCCTCGCGATTTCATGCAATTGGTTCAAAAACTCACCGGCCTCCCTCGCGACAAACGGAAGCAGGAGGAGGAGCAACCGGTCGTGGTGGAGGAGGAGCTGGAGGATGAAACCACGTCGTCATCGTCGCCGCCGCTTTTGACGGAGGAGTATATAAACTCATGTGTCGCGCCTCCTCCGCCTCCGCCGCCGCCGTTGATGGAGCCAATGACGATGATGCCTAGTTACTTCAATACATTGCTGCCGCCGCCGCTGTTTGGGCCCGATTCGCCGGAGTTTCTTCTCTCCTCCAACTCCAACTGCACCTCCAGTAATAATAAGGCGCCGTTTAACTTCAACTACGCCGATCCCTTTTTCTTCTGAAGCAGTTTTATTTTTTCTTCCATTTTAATTTTCTCGTGAGTTTTCAACAGCCATTTTTGGTTAATTTTGCAGTTCTCAGTTCTCAACATCTCATTCCAGTTAGTTAGATATAAATTATGCATAGGTTTTTAGTTTTCTGTTTCTTTGAATTCAGAATAATAAGAAGAATTATGATTGTATAGCATATTAGCTTCTTAGCTGATGGGGTTTTGGGGTTTTTGCTACTTACAATTTTGAAGACAAATGTTATTTGGAGATGCTATGGTAAATATGTCATTTTCATCTTTTCGTTATTTTGTGGTTGTTATTGATTTAAAAGCGTATCACTAAAAGTGTTAGCTTAAAGAGAAAGTGTTACCCTTAATCGTTAACTTGGCTCCAATACCAATTTTTCAATTTCGACTTTTCTTTTAGTTTCTTTTTCGAAATTTCCATTAACTCTTCATGTTTTGCTTCGAATAAGTTTATAATACGTATAGATTCAATTGGTGGCGCTTTATTTAAAGGATTTTGATAAAAATAATTTGCAACTTCATAATTTAAAGTATTGACCATTTCTACTATTTCTCTTGTATTTGTTATATGATTATTTATTACTAGTCCTTGATGTATATTTATAATTCTGATTTCATATTTATAGTTTTTTAATTCTGATCTAATTTCTATCATAATTATAATATTCTTTTTTGCATGGATTATTGTATATAAAATCTTTTATTTGTTTGTCTTTTTCTTTAATATAATTTCTCAAATCCTCAAAAACTTCTTTTATTTCTACACTTTCTCTTGTTTCTAAATATCTTTCTAATTTTTCAATTTCATTCTCCATTTTTTCTTTCAACAGCTTTAATCATAATATGGTTTTCCAGGCATTTATAAATTTTTTAAATTTAATTCCAACTTGTTTATATTTATTCTTATTTCTATCTTTTTTATTATAAGATTATCAATTTCGATTTGAATATTATTTAATTCTCTTTTATACTCCTCTATTTTACTTTTTAATTTTCTCGCTCTTTTCCTTTTTATTTTATTTTCTGGTTTTTCAATCTTTTTATACTTCATAAATTAGGTAATCTTAATAGTTTTGTTTTAACATTATTTATTTTAGAATTTTTGCAAACTCTATCATTGCTTCATCACTATTTTCTAGAGATTCTATTAATTTTTCTAACTCTTCAACTTCTCTTTTCAACTTGTCATAGATTATTTTTAGAGCTTCAAATGCTCTTTGATTTATTTCAGAAAACTGCAAATAATTCAAACGATTTTTCTCTTTCAAAGAGCTCTTGTTTCTTATCTTGATAAGTTACATATATTTCTTCTTTATTTATTGTCATGATTTAGTATTTAGGGTTTTATTTAATTTTTCGACCTTTTTTGTTAATTCTTTTATTTCAGAATTTTCTTCTTTAATCTTTAACTTAGATAAACTTAAAGGGCTATTAATTTTAGATTCTCTTATTTGAAAATTCGATGAAACCAATTTTCCTGATGGTTCTTTTAATAATAAAACTGGATTTTCAATAGCTTTATATTTTGGTATTTCTGTTTTTACAATTTTCTGAAATAATTTATCGACATAAATTCTTTCTCTATTTTTAAATATTATGCTATGATGGCTATTTGTTAAAGCATAATTTATTGCATATGTAATTGAAAATGGTTCATCATCTTGTTCCATTAGATTCTTTCTGTGAAATTTATAAGCCAAACTTATAGATCTTCCAAGATTTTCAGTTGATAAAGGTATAGCATATCCAAGATGGGCATTAAATTTAACATTTACGTTTGCCAAATTTTCATGAACAATTCCAATTATTTGATCTATTGGGTCATCAGTAATTCTTTTGTTACAGATTGCTAAACTTATTGGTGAATTAATTCCTTTCATATATGTAGATTTGATTAAGACTTGTATAGTACTAATATGAATCCATCCAATTTTAGATCTTTTTTGTTGATCCTTAATTTTCTCAATTTGTTTACTTAATTCTTCATCATTTATCAAAGCTATTTCAATTTCTCCATTGGCAGATTTTATCTTTATAGGGGCTTCAAGTTGAATTTTTCCATAGTATATTATATTTTTTCTATTAAAAACTTCTTTTAAAAGATTTTGTTTATTAAAATTTTCATTTGATTTGAGATTTAATTCTGTTTTTAGAACAGCCTGTTTTTCATTATCTAATAAAGCAGTTAATCTATAATAATCAGATTCTTCTGTTAATTCTAAACTTTTTAAATAATTCATAACTAAAAGACTATGATGAATATGTACCTTTCTGGAGAAAAACTTCCTTTATTTAGTAGATTTTACATAAGGTGTTTTTATCTCCAGAGGGGAGATTGTAGATACTAACTCCAGAGGGGAGTTTAGAACTATTTTTCCCTAAGGGAATTCTTTGTCAGACTACAGAATCGCCTCGGCAGCTTCCTCCTTGCTCTCCTAGCATATGAGTACTCTTAGCCTCCTGCTTTCTGTTTTCTGATACCTCTTACAATTGTCTAAGCAATCTATTTATAATGGTTGGGTCTGATGGACAATTCCCATCCTTACCCTTCTTATGATGTCATTGCTTACGTCATTGTTTATTATCTTGCACCATCTACATTGTTGGTGCCGTATGACCTAAGCGCTTACGTCATTATACAATAATATTGAGGGATGCTTCAGATGTACTGTCCTCTTCTTTTATCATGTGGGCTTCAGATGCATTGTCCTCTTCTTTTATCATGTGGGTTGATTCCGTTTCATTATTGCTTTCTTCAGATATTTCTGAGGTACATAGCTGGCATTTGTGGTCTTCTCTGTCTTTTATCAAATAGCAGAGACTCATCTTTATCCCTTCAAGGAGTTTTTCTAAAAGTCCAGATAAGTTGTAGAATGCTGATTCAAATTTCACCAAGAGTCTCATCTCTCTTTCTTCAATTTCATTTCTTTTACTGGATACAAGCAGAGTATTTCTACTTTTATAATTAATCCTTGTGTGAGATTCCTTCGTTATTTTTTGAGTTCTTTCAAAGACCCTTGCTAATGTGCTGGCTAGTCTTCCTTCATGACTGTAAATTGTTAAATCTTGAATCTGATCAATTGGTTGAAAATTTCCCGGGAAGACGGACATGAATATTACTTGGTGTACTGGAACCAAGCATTCTTCTTCTTCATTAAAAATAGGTTGACTGTTTGTAAATTTTAGGGATATATCCCTTGGATTTACATTGTCAATCATATTTTTAAATCTCTTTACTACATCAACGAATCCTGCAGGAAACTCACTAATAATTTTTAGATCATTAAAAATTAAAATTGTATCAATTAATCCATACTGAAAAAACTGATAAGTGTCAGATGGGGAAGCATCTGGAAATATAACCAGCTTTGTTAGCTGTTCTTTGGCAATAGGATAATATCCCAAAATTGCCCTTTTTTTCTTCAGTCCAATTCAAGGCTATATTAAGGATTTCTCTGAGATTTGATCTACAGACCCTTTTCTTTTCCTTGATTTCAGCCCTTGTAGGAATGTTTCTTATTATCCCTGTTCTCTGGGTTTGAATTGGAGCTTTATCTGCTCTTTTTAAGATTTGCTCTGGATGAAGAGCTTCATATTCCCTGAAAGATTCCTTTGCCTCTTCCAGTGTTAAAAACCCTCCTTTATGGATTATCCTTGATTGATGTGTGAATGGTGCTGCTTTTTCCCAGGCATCATATACTCCTTTCATGGGGCCATTATAAATTACATAATATTTTTTATCTTGGGTAAATTTTTTAATAATTTCAGCAATTGTTTTGTTTTCTGAAATTTTTTCTTCACCTGATTTGTCCACCATGCTTAGCTGGCTGAACTCTGATGGTTTTGCTTGTTATGTTGATTTCATTGCTTCAATGGCTTTCTTGAGGGATTGGATCTGTGTCCTTATTTGCTGACAATGCATGCATTTTTCGAGTTCTTGCTCATATTTTTGAATTTCTTGATCTAATGTGTTGTAGACGAACTCCATTCTCTTGTTAATGTATCTGCAATAACATTTTTGTCACCCTTAATATATTCAATTTTTATTGGATATTGTAACAAAAATAATTGCCATTTACCAATCGTCCATGATTATAATCAACTTTTAAATTATATCGTATGAAACCTGTTAGGTAACTTGAATCTGTCCTTAATGTAAATTCTCTGGGTAGTAAATCAATTTTCCATTTCTTAAGAGATTTAATTGCTGCTAGAGTTTCCTTTTCATGAGTGGTATATCTCTGTTCTGTTGGAGTAAAAGTCCCTGAAATATACCTGCAAAGTAATTCCTTTGGGGAATCTTTAGAATCTAGTGATTCTTTTTCTTGTTCCAAACTTTTTATAGCTTTCTTAGCTTTTAGACATCCTGACCAGGTTATGTCTGAAGCATCTGTTTCTACTATTAAGTAGTCATTTTCTTCTGGAATATAAAGTTCTGGAAGTTTTTCACATAATTCTTTAACTCTTTGAATTTGCATACTGTCTTTTTCGTTCCATTTCCATTCTTTTTTAGTACTTATTTTTGGAAATAAGCTTTTAGTGTATTCTGTTATATTCTTTAAAAATCCTTGATCAGAAATATAATTTATACACCCTAAAAATCTTTGTAATTGTTTTCTATCTTCTATTTTATTAGGAAATAAATTTATCTTTTCTAAAACATTTGATTGAAGTTTTAGCTTTCCTTGAGTGGATAGAATTAATCCAAGAAACTCTATTTCTTGTTTTGCTATTCTTACTTTCTTTTTGCTAAGAACTAATCCTTTTTCTTTACATCTTTCTAAAACTATTAATAATTTTTGAAGATGATCTTCTTTATCCTGTTTTGTAAAAATTAGTATATCATCAATGTACACTAAAACAAATTCATTTAACTCTTTTAGATTTTCTTCTATAAATCTTTGATAAATACCCGGGGCTTGTTTTAATCCAAATGGTAATACATTCCATTCATAGAGCAACACACTTGTTGATTCTTTTGTTGGGCAACTAAAAGCAGTTAATTTCTTTGTTTCTTCGTCTAAACGAAGTTGCCAATATCCTGATTTTGCATCAAGAGATGAAAACCAAGTTGCTCCTTTGATTTTTTCTAAAATAGAATCTTTTCTTAGAAGTTTATGAGCATCACCAA
>NC_029791.2:4160982-4169113 GCF_000816755.2 Arachis ipaensis | reverse complement strand
ATTTTCAGCACAAATTTCATCCAAAAGTTGTTCTATCTTTATTTCAAGATTATTTTTTGGAATATTTATCTGAAAGTATAAATTTAAATAACATGTTTCTAATATAGAAAATATTTTAAATTTTAAGATCTTATCTATAGTAGTAATTGGTATTTTTATACGTTTTGATTTTTGATTTATTGAAGAATCGTGTGGAACTTTTAAAACTATATATGTTAATTCTTGAATGAATGGATGATATAGCTTTAAAAAGTTATTTCCTATAATAAAATCCATTTCAGAATCTAACATATATATAGATGGAACAATGAACCTATAATTTTGAATAAAAATTTCAGCCATCTCTGCTTTTTGGCCAATTTTATGTATTGATTTGTCAGCTATTCTAACTCTTAATGGTTTCTTTAATTTTTTCCAATCAAGTTTTATATTTGTACTAGCAAAGCATTGTGTTGCTCCAGTATCTATGAAAGCATTTATAAATTTTTCTGTTATTTTTATAGTAATAAATGTGGCATTATTACTCAGTCTCTGAGTCTGTTTCTGAGACATATTCAAAAATATAGTCTAAGTTATCATTAGATTCTTCTAATGGTTCCATGAAACAAGACTTAGCAATTTCTGTTTGTTTGCTAAGATCCTTTTTATCCTTCTTTTTTGGACATTCATTTGCATAGTGTCCTTCTTCTTGGCAATACCAACACTTACAATTTTCTTTTTTATTTGGGCAATAGTCATTTTTTTGTCTTTTATTTTTATTGTTATTTCTTTTTCTAAAATACCTCTTTTTTTTCCAGTTTGGATAGTATTTTCTTTTTCTAAATTGATATTTTCTTTTTCTTTGAAAATTTTTATTAAGACCATATTTTTGGGGTATCTCTTCATTATCCTGACAGCAAATTCTAATTATATTTGCAAATCTTGTTTGAGTCACTTCTTGCATACAACGTTCTTTTATTTCCTCTCTTATTGTAGAGGTTGCTCCACCAAAATTATTTTCAATTATCCCTCTATTTATTTCTCTTATAAATCTTCCCATTATAAATTCATTAGCAAGATATGGAATTTTTGTTATATACATACTAAGATAATGGTTTTTATCTTCTTCTTTTAATTTATAATAATGTATTCTATATTCACATATATAAGACTCCACATTACATAAATCATATATCTGAATATTAGCTAAATGATTTTTTGCTTCTTGATATTCTTTATTATAGACTTCTTGTCTATGATCTATAATATTTTTTCCAAAAAATTCTTTATATAGAATCATCATTATATGTAATATCTTATCATAAGTTGTTATTTTTGTTGCTAATTCTTCTATTATTTGATTTTTTATTGATGTCATATAATCTCTTATAGTTCCTTTAGTATGAAACCCTATATAATTCCAAATATCTCTTCCAGATAATTCACTAAGTTTTGGATTAGTAAAGGCTTCTAATAAGAAGGAATTCAACCAGTTTTCGAAAATTTCTTTTTCATTCTTTTTACAGTCTAAATCGAGCATTCTTTCTCCTTCCATTTTCTAGATTTTAGGAACGTATTTTGATGGTATTTTTGTATATTTTTAATCTTTATTTATAAATCCTTTTTTAAAAGCATAATTATCAAAACATGTTTCCCATTTAAATTGAGATTGATTATCATTAGATGTTTCAGCTTCATTTTTTACTTGTATTGGAATTGCTGGTTCTTCGTCACTTGAATAATATAGGATGTGTTCTTCATTTTCTATATTTTCAAAATTTACTAATTCTTCTTCTATTTGAAATCTCTGTTCCATAATATTATTTTCTTGAGCCATTTTTAATTGTTTAAAAAGCATTGTAACTTCTTCTAATTTTTCTTCAATATTCATAATTTCAATGGTGGTTTTACTTTTAAATCTGTTATGTTGATTATATTTTGAAATTTTTCTTCTTTGGGATTCTCTTTTTCCTTATTTCTTTGAAATTTTATGGATACTAATATTTCTTCAAGCATATCTACTATAGAATTTAATTGTGGGTTAAAAGTATGATAAAGATGTGGGGAATCATTTCCATGGTAACATTTTTTAGAAATTCCGTGTAAAAAATAAGTTTTTTCAGGTTTTTGAAGTCCTTCAATAAAGCTTATAGTAAAATAAAGATTTTGAGAAAAATCATTTTGTATTGATTTTAAGAATTCGGTGTCATTACAGTTAACATTAGTTAAAATCATTAATTTTTGATCTATTAATTTTGATAATTTAATTATTTCTTCTCTTAAATCTTCTAATTTACTTTTTTCTATTAGGTGACGCTTTTCTTTGTGAAAAATTATGGTTTTAAGTGAAAAGTGTGGCTTTAGAATGTATGATTTAGGTTTTGCCACGTAGGCGTCTTTACCATAAAATTATTTTTGGGATCTTTATTTAAGTGGCGCCTATGTTATTTATATTTGTGTATATATACTTTTTTTTTAATATTTTTTATATTTAAAATAATTAATCTAAAATGAAATAATATATAAAAAGGATACCAATTTCGTTGCTCCAACTTTGCATGCCTTACTCTTACTCCTTTTCCAATAATTTCTTTTTTGTTCACTTTTTTTTAACCTCTATCCTAATATAAAGAATGTCCAGACTGATGGGCCATCCTGGCCCAAATAAGGCATCGGACAAAAAAAGTTGCCTGAGTCATTTTTTTAACCAAAAAATCTGTCTATGCAAAAACTTGAAAAAGAACTTGAACTCTCCCAAGGTTTTTGAGCTACCTAAAAACAATAATAGAGAAAAACTATTTGCTAATTGGAGAAAAAATTTTACTTATTTCAACACTAAAAAAATGGTTGTTTATCTTTGAATCTCTTTTATAAAAGTATAGTTATAATTTTAATAATAGAGTAAGAGTGATCCTCCATCCCTAATAATATAATATAATATATGATTTTGTGACTATTGAAATTTCTGCGGTGAAAAGAGAGAATCTAAACGTTGATATGTGCATTACATCAAAGTATGAATTGGCACAACAAAGATTAAAATGCCAAAAGAGAAAAATTATTTTGGAGAGCATATTGACTTAAATGACAAAAAAACAAGATAAGAACGAATAATAATTCCTATAACAGAGAAGCATGTGATCCATGCATTACTTTCACACATTAACATAACTTATTTTATTCTAAGCTTAAACTTTGTATCTTGTGGGCTGTATGTGACCCTTTTCTTCCTCCTCCAATCACATTAACATATGTATTAACATGAAAACTACCTGAAATGGACACAATTTATAAATAAACACCAAGGTGACAATAGAAAATGAAGATAATTACTTAATTATTATTTTGAAAAAATCTTGGACATCAATATTACATAATCAATATGCGGTTATGCACAAAATAAGATTTAAATCTCCTGACATTTACCGCTTAATTGATTCAAGTCGATTGTACTAATAAAAAGATCAAATTAAAATTTAATAAAAATTTATTTTTAATGAATGTTATACTAGATTTTTTTTTAACAATTTATTATAATATTAACTAAAATTAACTGCTAAAATATTGATGTCCTAACATTACTTGTTATTTTTTTTTTACTAAAAATAGAGAAATAAACCAACCTCAGTTGATGTATTTTCAGTTTTATTTCCTTTTCTAAGTGGCATCATAAAACCAAGTATTTCTTTGTCAGAATGCGTGTTTCTCTGTCAATATCTTCTCTTTCTTATTTGTTGGTCAGCGTTGGTTCTTGTTCTATTTTATTTTCCTTTCAAGTCTTCGCTTTTTTGCTTCAAAAGACTTTGGAACTCCTTAAACCATTCATTTCAAGCTAATGTTTCAGAAAGCAAGAATGAACGGATAAGCCAAAGTACTAATCTTTGTTCACTTTCACTTTTCATAAGTTCATCTTCTTCTTTTCAAGCTTATGCTGCTGAGTTCTGGTGAGGTTCATGTTCATCATCTTCCATGATTCTCAGCTCAAAAGGGTTACCCTTTAGTCCTTTATGTATGTAAACATTTGATTCTTCTTTGTTGCACATCAGTTTAGTGCTAAAAATTCAACCTTTTTCTGTTCTTACTTCTCAATATACTTGATGTATATAATCCAAATTTTGTTTCTGGATAGAATCTGAGTTTTGTTGCTTGACTTGCAAGTGATTCTGGTGCTGTTTTTGGGGGGAAACAGTGTTTTTTTCTTTTTCACTCTGAGTATTCCTTATTTGTGCTTCAGCTATTAGGATGATGAATCTATAAAGGGTCAATTTTTTTCTTTTCTTTTACTTGTTTTGATTATTAAATAAGGTGAAAGAAAAATATTGCTATGATTCAAGTGGAACCTGGTGTAGTTGGGGTTATGGACAGTGCAAATGAAGCATCATCATCTTTAAGCTTTGTATCATCTCATTTATCAAATGGTGGTTCAAGCAATAACAATGAGAATAGTGGTGGGGGTATTGAGATTTTGAGCTTGAAGAAGCTAAGCACTAGCCTTGAGAAGTTGATGATTGATGCTGATTATGATTATAGTGATGCTGAGATTCTTGTTGAAGGTATCCCTGTGAGTGTTCATAGGTGTGTATTGGCTTCAAGAAGTCCTTTCTTTCATGAACTTTTCAAGAAAGGGAATGTTAGTAATGGCGAGGGTTCGGTTAAGGAAGGAGGAAAACCAAGGTATCTTATGTCTGAATTGGTGCCTTATGGGAAAGTTGGGCATGAATCCTTCCTTGTTTTCTTGCATTATTTATATACAGGGACCCTTAAGGCTTCACCACCAGAAGTAACAACATGTGTTGATGAAACATGTGTCCACGACGCTTGTCGCCCTGCAATCGATTATGCTTTGGAGCTCATGTATGCCTCTGCCACTTTTCAGATGAAAGAGCTTGTTTTGCTTTTTCAGGTATGTTCTGCTTCAATTTTGGGTGTATGATATGATGAAAACTCTTGATAAATTGAACTAGAGACTAGAACTTTCTAGTAGATTAGACAGTGTTTTTGTGGAATGTGTTTGTTTATGTGTGGTTCAAGAGAAAGAAATTTGACATGGCCATGTCAAATCTATGTGATCATGATTGGTATTGTCATGAAACCATTTCTCTCAAAGGCTTAAGATGATAGGAGGAGGCACATGAATGGTTATATCTGTAACAGTATCAACATTTGGAATGTGAAATAGAAATACACCTAGCAAACATGTCTTTCTCAAGAGCATACTAGTTTTTCTGTTTTCTAATGTAAGAATCTCTTATTGCAACATTGATGCAGCGGCGCCTTCTAAACTTTGTGGAGAAAGCTGTAGTGGAAGATGTGATTCCTGTTCTTATGGCAGCCTTCCACTGTCAACTAAGCCAGCTTCGCTTGCAATGCACTCAAAGAGTAGCAAGGTCTGATCTTGACACCACATCTTTGGAAAAGGAGTTCCCTCAGGAAGTTGTGGACGAAATCAAGTCGCTGCGAGCACAATCTGTGCTGGAATCCACACCTGAAGAAATGGAAGTGGAGACTTTGAATGAAAAGAGTATCAGGAGAATCCATAAGGCAATGGACTCGGATGATGTCGAGCTACTTAAGCTTCTTTTGAATGAGTCTAAGGTCACTCTAAATGATGCTTATGCACTTCACTATGCATGTGCCTATAGTGATTCTAAGGTTATTCAAGAGGTTCTTAATCTAGGCTTGGCTGATATTAACCTTAGAAATCCCCGAGGATATACAGTTCTTCATGTCGCTGCAAGGCGAAAGGATCCATCCATTTTGGTAGCACTGCTGAAGAAAGGGGCCAATGCATCAGATACTACTCCTGATGGACAAACAGCTCTTGTGATTTGTCAGAGGTTGACGCGGCGCAAGGATTATCATGAGGAAACCGTGCAGTGCAAGGAATCTAACAAAGACAGGCTCTGTGTTGATGTTCTTGAGCGAGAAATGAGAAGAAATTTCAAGTGTGTGACTATGTCTGATTCATCTGAGACAACTGCTGATGATTTGCATATGAAGCTGGATTACTTTGAAAATCGAGGTAGCAAATTCTTTCAACAGACTTAAGCAGTTTGGACATGTTTTCTTATCATTTTACCTTAGGAATAATATTCATTTTTCTTTCTATGTTGTAGTTGCATTTGCTAAACATCATCGACTTTGAAGCGTGCAGGCACTAATCGCGAAGTAGACCTGAATGAAACTCCGGCTGTTCGAACCAAAAAGATGCAACTAAGATTGCAATCCCTTCAGAAAACAGGTATGTCCTAGAGAGTGTTTCAAGTAGCTTCCTTATGATGGTTTTTCTTCTCCCTTATAAATCCCTAAACACTCCTCCATTTTGACCAACTAGCCTGAATCATTGTCTTGGATAATGCAACTAAGATATTTACATCACAACGTTGAAACTTTTTCTAAAATTTTGGAGTTAGATGAATTTCATAATTAAGAAAAACAGACTACTTTTTGAGTGTCTTTTGTCCTTTATAGTTTGATTGATATAATGTTATGTATGAAAGAAACATTTGTAATCACTTGTAGTACTTTGTAACTGAACTATAGGAAGAGAATTTGATGCAATTTTCAATTTGAGATGATAAGAAACAATGGTGTTACTTCACTTTAGCAGAATTTAATGTTATGCTAAAGTTGCTTGAGTATGTTTTTGTCTTTGGACTTGTATCCAGTTGAGAATGGTAGGCGCTTCTTTCCCCATTGCTCCGAGGTGCTTGACAATTTCTTGGAGGACCTCATACCAGATGTTTTCTTCCTAGAGAAGGGCTCAGAAGAAGAGCAGCGAATCAAGAAGGCGCGATTCATGGAGCTCAAAGACGATGTCCAGAAGGCGTTTCACATGGATATGGCCGAAAACAAACGCCATTCTGGCTTGTCATCATCGATGTCTTCCTCTTCTTCGTCGTCTCGCAAGGAAAGTGTTGGCCATAGAGTGAGGAAAAAGTGAAAGTCCATTGTCTATGACCTCCTAAAATGGTTGCTGTTGTTAAGACTAAGAAAGTTTTGGTCTCTTTTGTGGTAGTGTTTGCAAGGATAGTAGCATCTTGTATTATATTTTGTGAATAAGATGCTATGTTGTTAGAGATCTTTGTCTTAGAAATGAACATGAGAATCTTTTTGGTGAATGACGAATGAATTTTTGATGGTATAGAATTTCACAAATGAATTTTCGTTGTAAAGTATAGCTTCTAAACCAACAATAATCCTTTCATACAAAAATTTGTTTGTCACAAGTAACAAACCCCTAAATTCTATAAACCGAAGTATTTAAACATCGGGTCGTCTCTCAAAGGACTTGCAGGGTAGTGTTCTTGTTATTGGTTATGGACTTGTTTATTTTGGGGTTTTGGATGAGGAATGTGAATAGTAAATGGTAGGAAAACTTTATTCACAAAATGGTCTTGGCAAGGTTTGGTTGTCAAGGGTCTTCATCATTATCACTAGCCACAAGTATGGTAGTTGCAAGGATTAATCCCACTTAGTCATCCTTAAATCGATTAACAAAGGAAAGTCAAATGAGTTATATCAATCCTAGTCCATAAGTCCTAGCTTTCCACTAATTGGATTAATGAAGGCTAGAGTTAATGGCTATCAACTATCAATCAATTGGACACTAGTGACTCAATAAATCCTAAGTTACCTTCTCAAGCCAAGAACATAAAATCCTAGTCTAAAATTCTTCCAAGCATTTAATCAAACACTTGGAAGGCACAAAAGAAAAGTATAGTCAATCACAACAAGAATGAATTCTAACTACAATTGAATGTAAAGAATTAACAACAACAATCAAGGAAATCACAATTATCATGAATTACCTCAAATTGCATTATTGAAAGAAAATAAAGAGAACAAGAGTATCATGATTACAAAACCTAGAAGCAAAATAAGAGAAATTACAACAAGAGAATAGGGATAGAGAGAAGAACCAAAGTGTAGCAATCATCAATTGAAGGTAGAAGTAGAAGGAGACTTGAATTAAACCTAGAACTATGAGATCCTAATCTAACCCTAATTCCTAATCCTAATTCTAGAGAGAAGAGAGAGCTTCTCTCTCTAAAACTCTAAACTAAAAGTGAAAAGTGGTTGGGAATGATTATGATGCCTTCCCCTTAATCCTTCATCCTTTTATTCCTTTCCCTTAGCAATTTGGCGCCAA
>NC_029791.2:4155370-4160543 GCF_000816755.2 Arachis ipaensis | reverse complement strand
CATTGAGAATGCTTAGGTGGATTCAGCCTCGTTGGATACAACATCATCGACTTTGAAGCGTGCAGGCACTAATCGCGAAGTAGACCTGAATGAAACTCTGGCTGTTCGAACCAAAAAGATGCAACTAAGATTGCAATCCCTTCAGAAAACAGGTATGTCCTAGAGAGTGTTTCAAGTAGCTTCCTTATGATGGTTTTTCTTCTCCCTTAAAAATCCCTAAACACTCCTCCATTTTGACCAACTAGCCTGAATCATTGTCTTAGATAATGCAACTAAGATATTTACATCACAACTTTGAAACTTTTTCTAAAATTCTGGAGTTAAATGAATTTCATAATTAAGAAAAATAGACTACTTTTTGAGTGTCTTTTTGTCCTTTATAGTTTGATTGTTATAATGTTATGTATGAAAGAAACATTTGTAATCACTTGTAGTACTTTGTAACTGAACTATAGGAAGAGAATTTGATGCAATTTTCAATTTGAGATGATAAGAAACAATGGTGTTACTTCACTTTAGCAGAATTTAATGTTATGCTAAAGTTGCTTGAGTATGTTTTTGTCTTTGGACTTGTATCCAGTTGAGAATGGTAGGCGCTTCTTTCCCCATTGCTCCGAGGTGCTTGACAATTTCTTGGAGGACCTCATACCAGATGTTTTCTTCCTAGAGAAGGGCTCAGAAGAAGAGCAGCGAATCAAGAAGGCGCGATTCATGGAGCTCAAAGACGATGTCCAGAAGGCGTTTCACATGGATATGGCCGAAAACAAACGCCATTCTGGCTTGTCATCGTCGATGTCTTCCTCTTCTTCGTCGTCTCGCAAGGAAGGTGTTGGCCATAGATTGAGGAAAAAGTGAAAGTCCATTGTCTATGACCTCCTAAAATGGTTGCTGTTGTTAAGACTAAGAAAGTTTTGGTCTCTTTTGTGGTAGTGTTTGCAAGGATAGTAGCATCTTGTATTATATTTTGTGAATAAGATGCTATGTTGTTAGAGATCTTTGTCTTAGAAATGAACATGAGAATCTTTTTGGTGAAACATCACATATTCTCTTATTACAGTCAAATCTATTCAAGATCAGCAGATATCTTTCCTAGCTTATTCAAGTTACTTATATTGAAGTTGGAACACAAGAAGGATTCAAACAAAAGTTTATTTGATTTTACTTTTATCATTACAATACTCTCAAGATTCAGATAAATTATATATTGAAATAGTGCATTTTCTCTATCTGTTTTTTTTTATATTTTATTAGATATAATAAAGGATCACATTATGAACTTGAACAGAGCATATACATCATTAAGAGTCAATTGATGCTTGCAAATAAAATGATTAAATGAATGGATTATTTCACTTTAATATAATCTTCTTCTTTTCTGCTTGATATGTATACAAACCTAACTTCAAAAGTATCCACATTTTGTATTGTAGCTATCTAAAAAGTCTAGTGAACATGATGAGATCTTCAAACATAATTAAAAAAAACACTTAACTGATATGATGGTATGACACAATTATTATGTTGATGATGATCATCTCATGATCATCTTAGTCAACTTTTGAGGACCTAAAAAAGCCTTAGCATAAGCAGCAGGTAGTGACAAAAGCTTCTTAGCTTGTCCAACATAAGCTCTTTTTGTGAAATTGTTATAATCATTGGCTTCAATTGAATCCAAGATTTGCCTATACAACAACAATGATGCCCAAACAGGCCATCTACTTGCTGAGTTCAACTCTGACACACCTTTCTCTGCCTCATCAAAGAATATTCTTGCCCTTTTTATTTGTCCCTTCATGAAGTTCCTCCATTTATCTGTTACTTTTCCATTGAATATGTCTTCTTCTGATAGCCCTGCTTGTGCTAGTTCATCTTGTGGCAGATATATTCTTCCTCTTCTTGCACTACAATCATTATCCAACTCACTTTCAATTTCTTCCACTTTTCAATCATTTAGTCTTAATTAATTAACTTGCCACTTTTTTAGGTCAACATTTCATCTTGTCATTCTCATGTCAGCACTTAACAAAACAAATTAACTGCGAAATTAAAAATATAGAATTTAATTCTGATGCACTGCCAGTATAAAATAGTTTTACACAAATAATATTACATAAGCAAAAATAACTACTTTTTACGTTAACTACCTGAATGATCACCTAAAAAAACAGATGCATCAAAATTAAACAAAAAAATATATATTTATAAAAATATAACTAAATCAGTCAGTTCAATTGAATTAACCGAAAATCGAACATTTAAGGTAAACAACCAGGTAGTACATGGTAGATAGTGTTAAAAGAAGAGAAGCTTACTCTTCTCCAACATCTCTGAGAATGTTGGTAAGTTGATTTGCAATGCCAAGTGCCAAAGCAGCATTGTAAATGGTCTCAGTGGAAGACTTAGAATCAGGTGCAATCCCCATAACAGGGACACTCATGAGTCCCACTGTCCCAGCAACATAGTAGCAATAAAGGTACAACTCATCAAAGTTGTTGTATCTTGATTTTCTTAGGTCCATTCTCATCCCTTCTATCATGTCCTTAAATGGCTACATATTCATTCAAACACAATAACACACAAATTCATTCAGTATTATTCCTACTTCTTCAATTCAAGAAGTAATTAATAAGTTAAGTGAAGTAGTAGTTATATAATTACCTGAATATCAACAGGGTAGTTAGAAACAGTGTGAGAGAGAGCAGCATCAAACATATCATAAGGTCTACCTTGGAAGACATCATTCAATCTTTGCTCCCATCTGTCCAATGCTGTTGGAGTTATATGTGATGCATTTGGACCATCCACTAGTTCATCTGTTCTTCTGCACCACACTGCAACAATACGAGTTTAATTTTGATGCAATAACGCGTTTTACACATGCAATCATATTCGTTCTTTTAGACGATCATTCATGCTGTTAATGTAAAGGTAATTATTTTTACTGTTGTGACATTATGTG
The DNA here is from genome assembly GCF_000816755.2 of Arachis ipaensis. NCBI lineage: Eukaryota > Viridiplantae > Streptophyta > Magnoliopsida > Fabales > Fabaceae > Arachis > Arachis ipaensis. The sequence continues at coordinate 4,157,584 of NC_029791.2, read as the reverse complement.
ATGTATAAAAATTAAATTCTTATTTTTACATAAAAATTAATTTAATTTTTTATGTGAACAGTTATTATTTTCAATAATAAAAATCCAATCATCTTCAATTACAATAAGGTGGAAACTCAGGTGCAGTCGACTTCACGTGAAGTTGATAGGTGAAAGCATTAGATTAAAATTTAGTCAAATTAGTCAAATCATCTAACGCTCTCAGATATAACTTCACGTGAAGTCGACTGCACATGAGTTTTCACCTTACAATAAATTTATATATAAAATAGATGTCATTTAACTTTTGTTTTATGTATATTTTGTATTCCAATATATATTTTATACAGATAATTAATTTAGTGGCTAATTTTTTTGTATACACTTAGTATGATTGAATTTGGTAAAATGCTTCAACATAAAAATTTCATTAGACAAATTTTATTTGATTTGTTTCTTTTCAAAATAAATATATACATACCATAAATTGCCCATATGGCTTTTCTGCGTTCTTCGGTCATCAATTGTGTGCCTATAATTTGCAGGGAAAAGAAAAGGTCAATAACTCAACTTCATATGTTACCAATTAACTAATTACACTAATTACTATTCCTTTGGAATAAGAAATTATGTCAATTATTATAATATTTTACGAGGACATAGTGGTAAACTCTTATGTATAATAATCTAAATGGAATCAAAATCAACTAACATGGGTAGCAAGAAGTGTATGCGTATCCAAATGCATTGATTAAAGATGTATAAAAGGAAACAAACAACGTGCTTAAAAAGCGGTAGTTCTTAGTGCTATTTATGGAATTGAATTAATAATTATGGATCACTAAGTGATTAATTTTAAACAAGTTTAAGGATATACGTTAATAATTTAATATTAAAATAAAAAACTTTACGTAAAGTTAATAATTAAGAGTCATTAAATAATAATTTAATCAAACTTATTAAATAATTTAACGATTTTCAGTTATTAACTTTACCTAAATTTTTATATCAAGATTTTTTCATTTCACAGTTATCAGCAACTCAATTATGTATTGCTTTCAAAAAATTGTAAATATACGTAAGAAATAATGATTAATGAGTTTTGAAAACTACAAGACTATTTTCTCATTATTCTTAAATCTTAATTCAATGATCAATCAAAATCTTCATTCTGCTGTATAAACTTTTGTAAGAAATTAAACTGTGTGTAGGGGACAAATTAATACATTATTTTAATTAAACTACAGTTCAGAATCACAGTCACAACAATCATTTTAATTTAAAAAATATTACTGAATACACCAAAATCAATCACTATATATTTGTATATAAATTTAGTTGTTTCAATACAAATTCTCTTCTTCTTCTTCTTTCAGAAAAATAATAATTTAAAAAAAAAAGAAAATAATATGAAAAATGAAGGTAATTAATTAATTAATTAAGCAAGTTGATACATACCAAGGAAGAAAGTCTTAGCATACTCAGCACAAACTTGACCACAACGATCATAAGCTGCATTCAAGAGATCCAAGTTGCTCATGAAATCATCATCATCATCACCATCAATTTCAATGATTCTTCTTCTTCTCTGTTCTCTCACAAGTGCTGCTTGTTTGAGAACAACCTCGTACACCTTCTCCTCCGATGATCTTGAAGGCACTGATGCTGCCACTGCCGCACTTGAAAGAGCACAAGAAGAAGAACAAGAACCAATACTTGTGAATCTCATCTTGTTATTATCATTATTGTTATTAGAACACTTAACAACACTTTTTTGATGAGTTGTTGTTGTAATTTTCTCTAATTTGGATCCACAACTCACCCAAACAACAACACAAGTAGTAGTTGACATATCTCAATTCCTCAATTTTCACAAAAATTAGTTACTTTTTGAGAATATAATGTACTAGTACTTGTTTTTCTGAGGTTAAATTTTCACTATGTTTATGTTTCTCAATATATATACATATAGAGAGAGAAAGAGAGAGGACTGAAAATAAAAAATAAATAAAAATTGTGATTTATGATTTCATTTGTGATTGCAAACCTTAGCCAACACATGTAAACGTATGGACAGTGGCATAGTAATTAATAATCCTGAATTTCATAAACTTCTTTTTTCTCTACTTTTTTTTTTGGCCTTTTTATTTAAATTGACGCTAGAAATTAAAAGGGGGTACCCTGTATGTGTATGTGGTCCAATATTTTGATTTTTGCTTTCATACTTGGAAGTAT
>NC_029791.2:4154006-4155259 GCF_000816755.2 Arachis ipaensis | reverse complement strand
ATTTTTAAAGAAAAATAAAAAAAATTGGGTTTTATAATAGTGAGAGTATAGGGAAAAAAAAAAAGAAAAAGGAATCCATGCATCCAACACTAAGAAGATTTGATCCCAACTGATGAGATGGCATATATACTGGGATCTTATTACATATATAATATATCAAGTTAATGAGACAGTAGCAAGCTCAGGAACACATGCATATGATTATATTAATATGGTTATGCATACATACATACATACATATATACACATACATACATATGTTCAAACAAATAAAATCAAGGGTTAAGTACAATTTTGATCCCTTCGAAAAAAAATTTTGTCTCTAACCTTTTTTTGCATACAAAATCGTCCCTAAATTTTAACTTAGTTTTAAAATTGTCCTTGCCTTAAAGACCAAAATTGTACAGAGGTGACAGCGAAAGCCAATGCAAAGATGGATTATTGTGGACAACTTCTTCTTTTTCTTCTCTTCTCCCTTTTTCTTATTTCTTTTCTACTTCATAGGAGCATAAACTAACACTTTTTTTATCTTTTATTTTTTATTTTATAATTTTTTTGTTATGAATAATTTAGTCCAAAAATTTAATATTTAAGAAAAAAAATAATTTTAAAATTTGGTTTTAAATCTTAGAGACGATCTTATATATAAAAAAGAAAAAAAGAGGGTTGAGGGCAAAAAACATTTTCAGCTTATATCTTAAAAACCAAAATCGTATTAACCCTAAAATCAACTAAGATATCTTTTGAAATATTATTAACCCTTTTAAATATTTTTTCTAAAATCAATAATTTCTTATTTCTAAAATTAATTAAGCACATAGAGCAATTAACAAGTATAGACGTAGCACATGATGCATGGACATGAATTAAACACCAAATAAAACGACAAGTGATGAGGTAGTATATTATCATATGACAACCAAACTATTTAGACATGGGGATTGTAAAATTCTTACGTTAACTTTTCCAAATTAATCTAACACATGGCTTGCCTTCAATCCACAAAAGAACTTCCATTGCCAAAGTGTCAACCACGCACTTTGTTTTCTTCTAATTTTTTTGTGTAATCTTCATCTTCATCCAGAACCGCTTTGATATAATAAGTACAAGACCATGTGGTTCTCATTTGCAACTTGCTTCATATTTAATAAGCCCAGGGATGGAACTGAAGACCTACAAAAAATTATTTTTACTTAAAAAAGATAAATATTAAAAATATAATTATTTATGTATATTTTACTATTATTATCAAC
>NC_029791.2:4144167-4153996 GCF_000816755.2 Arachis ipaensis | reverse complement strand
TATTTATTAAAATAGTTTCCTTTCCCTTTATAAATTAAGGACCTCAACAACTACAAGTCTACAACCACCCCATTATTACCACCATCTCAACAATAATAATAAATCTATATATTCAATATATAATAGAGTTTTTCTTTATTTTTAATTATTCGCACATAATAAATACATTAAATTTAACATCATATAAGGATTTTGACTATTTTATTATTTGATTTTCAGAAATAATTAATTTGAAAGAGACATAAGAAATAATCAATTATTTTAAAAGATTAATAATATATCTGGATCATTAAACTAATTAAACACACAAACTATTTTGCTCTTCAAATTTTTTTTTTTTAGTTATGTATTATTTTAAAATTAGCTTATTAGGAGTAACAAATTAAATAAGAGGGGAAATAAGTCAAAAATTGAAACACAGTATCACGTGCATTTTTGTGTCCTCACCATTTGAGGAAGTTGATAATAACTCAGTGGTGGCAGAAATTGAAGCAAACCTAAGATTCAAGCAATTGCGTGTGTGCCTCTCATTCTTCAAGCTTTTAGGCCACACCCTTTTTAGCCATGCAAATCAATTAATTATTTACATGCATGCATAAATGTTAGAGTAAATGACCTTTTTTTTGTCGTTCACTATTTATTTGAAAGACAAAACACTTTTTTATAATTCTAAAATTTTAATTGGTCTCAAATAATTTAAGTAACTAATATAAGCGATTCTTGTAAATGATTAATTGCTGTTGTATTAGAACCACTTAGTCTAATAACAAGAATCATTTAGATCAATTATTTAGATAGTTAAAAATTAATTAAAAAAATTTAAATTACAAAAAGACGTTTTGTCTTTCAAGTAAATAGTCAGGATCAGAAGAAAAATTAACTTTTAATTTAAATTGAGAATAGGTATAAAAAATTAATTTTTAATTAGTTAATATTATTTTATTTTATTTTATTTTATTTTATTTTATTATAAAATTATTTTTTTTATTTAAAAATTTAGAATTTAAAAGGTATAATTTAAAATTTAAAAAAATTATTTGATATTTGTTGAAAAAATTGACTTCCTAGATATGCATAATATAATTAAAATAGAGTAAGATCCAAAATTTAAGCATGCTGATAAAATGACCATTTTTTCTAAGACTTATTATTTCATCATTATTGCAATATATAATATGATTTACATTGCATCTTATAAAAAAGTTATAAATCTCAATTACTACTTAGAAATCAGTCAAATCAAAACATTTGCTTTCTTCAGTATTATTTTTTGTGCTAGTAGACGGCTAGTAATTGTTTGAAAGAAACATATATATTTTCATTTATGAGGCATGGAATTTAGCATAGTTTAAGATTTTGATTTGAAGTGTCGTCTCACAAAGTTGGGTGCTTGGTGCTCTATATATGCATGTATTATTCTTCCTTATAAAATTTTTCGGTTTCTCACGGTATCTCTCAATTGGTAATTTAACGACTAGTTCATCACGGATCTAAACTTAATTTAAGAGTTTGTTGTTAACTAATAAACTGCTGTATACACAATACGAAATTCGAAGTTTTAAACCCTCGATATTTGCTAGTTTAAGCAGACGAGTGAACCGACCACTTGAATTTTTTTTTATGAAATTTAAGCCTCAAGGATATGCTTTCATGTACTTTTGGAATCTGAAAAGGTCCTTTAGTTTAGTCCCTTTTTTTTTTGGTATGATTTTTGTGGTGAATGTATTTGGACAAGTACGTGATTGAGATAAGGCCACAGTTGGCATTCTGAGCCAAAGGGAATGGAAAAAGGGTTGCTATTACTATCAAACAAAGATTCAATAAGTACATTTTCAAATTTTGACTCTTCCAACATGCACAAGCTATGGTGCCATGATATGAGAGATTTTTTAGACACTAGAGGGAAAATCAACAACTAACAATACATATGGAGACTTATAATAAAAAAAATGACAAATGTGATAAAAGGTTGCATGGTATATGGTGACTATAATTATAGTGGTTATAATAGTTATATAATTAGGTAAAATTTATTTTTTGTTTTTAATATTATTAAAAATTTTACAATTATCTTTGATATTTAATTAATTATCCGATCCAATTATAACATTTGGATAATGGTGACATTTCTTCAGTCCTAAACTTATTGGTTTTATAAGGTGTAGAGGTTTTAAATGAAAAAACCAAAAAACATGGAAGGGAGTCGCGGTTTATTCACATCCATTATTTCATTCCATGTGACTTTGGAAACTGAACCATAAGCATAGATGATGATTATTTCCAACAACATAAGTACATAAGTACAAAACATTAAAGAGTAACAGTAATAATAATCTTATTTTCTTCCTTCAATTTCTCAGGATAATAATCAACCTCCTTTTTTAGTACAATCTTATATAGATGACCATATGAAGGGTAATCTAAATAAATTAAGGAGTCATCAATATTATTTAATAGTTCTAAAATGAAAAACGTTATATAAATATCTCAATTTATATATTTATATAAATCAAATTGATTTAATTCGAATTACATTATGATATTAAATCGAAGTTATTTGATTCGAATTACTAAAGATTAATATTCAAAATATAGTCAATGAGTAATAAATCGAATCAACTAGATTCGATTTATTATTGAACAACACATATATAATAAATCGAATCAGCCTAATTCGATTTAGTATTGATACAAATTATTGACATTTATTAGTTTTAAGTTAATTATTAACTTTAAAACATAAAGGCCAATTTACGTAAATAAATTGTTTCAAATATGAAGATGTAAATACATTGTTTAATATATTTATAGAAATCGCGGTTTATCAAAACACATAATCCGCTATAGCCAGCAGTGGATTACATGTGAATGGGGAAACACAGAAACCGCTAGAGGCTGTTGCGGTTTCTGTTTATTGATGCTTGACCATAAACCGCTATTGGCAGTAACGTTTATGTGTATTGAGACACGTGCGTAAATTGTTGGAGGCAGCAGCGGTTTACGTTGAGTATATATTTGTTTGCAATCATATGATTTATATGGATAAAAAATAAAGTAACTTTTTAAAAAAAAATGTATACTTTAGTGAATTTTTTACTAAAAATAAATTATTCTATCATTCATGAGTTTTAGATGGGATAAAGATAAAAAAAAATAGTCTTAGTTTATATATTTTAGTACTTTGTGAGTACTCACCCTTTGATTTGCTATTTAGCCTCATCTTAATAATAAATACAAAAAAAAATTATTACATACATATTTATATTTTCTATTTTATTCATCAAAATTATGATGCTATCACTATTATTTATCCAATCAATCAACTATAAAATACAAATAGTTTTTATTTTTTAAAATCTTAGAAAATATAAATGCAATGACCTTTTGAGTTATATGGCTAAAGTTTAAAGATGATTTTTAAATACATATTAATTGATAAAATTTTATATTCTTATGAATTATTTTTATAAATTTAAAAAAATAAAATTACTAATATCTATCAGAATAATTATACCTCTCTATCAATATAGATTTAATAAATATATAAAAATTTATATTTTAAAATTTAAAATTAAAAATTTAAAATTAATTTTATTTTAATTTTTTAAATATTTAAATAAAATAAAATTTTAACAAAAAACTTCTACAATTATAGAAAATATATATTATTTGGTCTTGGTTTATAAATTTTAAAAGAGATGAGAATAAAAAAAATTAGTCTTAGTTTATATAATTTAATATTTTGAGTATTGTATTTTTTTATTTGTAATTTGGTCTCACTTTTAATAATAAATACAAATAAAAAATTTATTACATGCATATTTATATTTTTTAAATTATACTGTGAAATGATAAATTAAATTTTTTTATTTATGATATTATTTAAATAATATATACCATTAATTATTTATTTTGTAATTATTTTTTTAGATAAATATTAGTTTTACTATTTGTTTCCATACTCAACGTAAACCGCTGCTGTCTCCAGCGGTTTACGCACATGTCCCAATACACATAAACCGTTACTGCCAGTAGCTGTTTATGGCCAAACATCAATAAACAGAAACCGCGACAGCCTCTAGCGGTTTCTGTGTTTCCCCATTCACATATAATCCGCTGCTGGCTATAGTGAATTATGTGTTTTGGTAAACCGCTACTGGCAGTGACGATTTCTATAAATATATGAAAATGTCTTCATATTTGAAACAATATAATTGCGTAAATTTGAGAGGCAAACAATTTATTTATGTAAATTGCCCGAAAATACCCTATCTGAGTTCAAATAAAATATCAAAAAAATCAAAACGAATAAGAATAGAAATCTAATTTTTGTGTTTTAGTTCAAATCCCAGAAAATCTATATTTTTATAAACTTATAAATTTAAAATGGAACAATAAACGATTTCTAAAAATTCACTAAAAATCATTCTTTGACTCATTAGCATCTAAAGAATCAGTATTGAAATTTTTTATGTTAAAAAAGTTAATATAAAGTATAGCCCTCCAAGATAGTGTAGGGATTAAAACTTGAATTTTTTTCAGAATCAATAATAGACAGTTATACAGTATAAAAAGACTAACTATATTTATACAATATATAATTTGAAACTTTAAATATATTATTTCTCAAAATTTAAATATATTTATACAATATATAAATTTAAAACTTTAAACTTATATATGACGATATTAAGTTTTCATCACAGAAGAATTAGTTCAAGTTAATTGTGAGAAACTTAATGTGTTTTGTAATCCATGGTAGAACAGGGTACTTAATTGCTATTGGGTTACGCAAGGCTCTCACATCGAAGAGGAGAACGAGGGAGTATAGAAGGTGGAGTTATAAAAATGAAGTGTGTGGAATTGAGCAACATACTTACCTGGATGGGGTCAATGGGCGATCAAGAAGGCCCATGGCCTAGGCTGGTGACTTTCATTGCACTTGGAAAGGGTGCCAGCTTAAGGTCTACCCAAGTGGTGGAGCCTACATCATAATTTGTGGCAGTGGGGCCTGCGTTCGCGCGGCCCCTATCCAATTCTAGTTCAAATCTATTTGTTAGACCCTTTTTGTTGGGCCTTACAATGAGCGTTTGGTTTTTGTACTTTGAACTTCTTTTAATGAGCCCAATTTATTATAGGTATGTAACTCTACTAGTGGGCCTAAATCGTTTGAGTAATTTTTTATTCTTTTGTCTCGATTCAGTGATTACTCTTTTTTTTTTTTTAACTTTCTCAAACTCTATGTCCAAAAAAGAAAAAAACTTTCTCAACCTACAGCAAAGTGCAATCAAGTTATGTAATTAGTTTCATTTATATTGTTAGTTCCATCAGGAAAATAATACCTATTACTTAATCAGAGTCCAATAGAGTCCAAGTCTTACAATTGTACGTTAAATAAGTGTTAATATATAACTTTGGTGGGATTTCTTTTGATTTTGGAATTACCAATAAAATGGTTGACTTTGGAAGTACAAAAAATAAATTCAAATACTGTAGTTCATTGCTTGATTTTGGTTTGTAATACTAAATCTTTCTTTTTGGTCAGGGGTTTATAATACTAATTCATACGATATAAATTTTTTTGTTTTGTCTTTTTTGTTTGAAATTATTGATTAATTGGTAATGAGTAATGACCCTAACCATAGTGGGCTAAAACATATACAATAAAGCAAGGCCCGCAATTGATGGGAAAGAGAACATGACCAAAAAAATGTACAATAAGTTGACTCACGCATGACCAAAAAACATATCATGTTACCAATATCATTATTCATTAGATTCTTAAAAAATTAGGTAGTGTTTGGTGGAGAGACAGAAACTGAAAGATTGATATTGAGAGACAGAGACTAAGAGACAGAGATTGAAATAAATTTCAGTATTTTATTTGGTGTAAATTGAAAGACAGAAATTGAAACAAAAATAAAACTCTAATTTAATTTGAACAAATGATAAAATTGAAATTAATTAATTGAAACGAGAGTATTTTAGGTATAAAATATTATTAAAGTTTCAATCTCTGTGTCTAAAAATTTCAGTCCCCTTTGTCCTCACTTTTTGGAGGTACTGAAATACTAAAATTTTGGAGACAGAGACAGCAATTTTAATACCAATCTCTGAGCCAACAAACATAATAGTGAGTCTCAGTCTCCTAGTCTCTGTCCCAGTACCTCAAAACAAACGCTACCTAAGATAACAGACTAGAATATAGAACCAGTGGCCAATGAGCCTTAACTCACATAGCATATTTCCTCTTTCCCATCTCAAAAGTCTCGGGTTCAAATCTTAGGGATTGTAATCAAAAAAAAAAATCTAGTAAATGTATGAAGAATGTGTGGGTGTGTTATGTACCTAGAATTAGAAGTTATCCAATCCATTGAAGGTACTTAAGATTATCAGTTCACTCGTTTATAGCTAATTACCAATGAGTATTTGATTTTAGATACATTATTTCTTTCTAAGATCCCATATTATATATCCAAATGATAAAGAATAATTATGTAAAAGTTGGTAACAACATACATATATTTACTTAAACCAAACTTTAAACAAGATGATTCAACATTATTTAGCAAGCTAATTAAGGTAGTCCCAAGATAAAGGTTGAAAGACATGAGAAAAATGAGACTCTATGAATTGCAAAAGCTTATTGTGGAGGTGCATGTAGAGCACCCAATCACCATTTCCTTTAGGACTAGGCATTGGCATAACATATCCACAATCACCACCCCATGCAAAATGATACGATGCAAACACAGGCTCTCCCCAACCAAAGTCAACCTTTGACTCGAAAAATCTTTGTCCCGAAGACACCACAAAACATGGACCTTCACCGGTTTCACAATAAATTCGGGTCAATGCTGGAATTGGCCGGAGTGCTTCCACCCAGTCAACTAGTCCTAAGAAGTGTTCTTCCGTAGCCGCTGCCTTTACGATTTCGCGAACCTCCTCCGCCACCACACTCAGCGGCTTCTCCACCAGCTCGTTTATTGGTTTGCCATCAAATGGAATGGAAAGCACGTTTCCAAAGTAAGAACTCATCATTGCTTCCTTCATCTTCTTGCCATTGCTAAGTCTCCTTCTTCCATCAACGATCACACCCATCTTAGCAACACTCACCCTTTTGTTGCAACCTATATATTGTATTATTGGATTTCAAGTTGTGAATACATTATATAGAAATATTGCATCACAACAGAATTTATTATTTTTTATCGGTCACTTAATTAGTAATTTTAAAAATGTGAGCTAAACATATTTTTGAAATGTTTATATTTTAATATATATTTTATACTAATAACTGATTTTAATGTATACTTAATATTATCCATACAAAAAAAAATATATANATTGAAGGGTGGATTGAAGGGGGGCGTTGTGGGCTGAGGAGGGAGCGACGAAAACAAGGTTGATGAGTTAAGATGGTGGGCTTTGTGGGCTGCGATAGTTGGGCCCATGATACGAGAAACATGTTTGCACTGTAAGCATCTGCGATGCGATGGTCAAAACTACATGCTACTATTAACCCACCACACTTTAGTGAAGTTGCCTGCATAAATTTATCTAAGATCATCTTTAATTACAATAATCAAACCAAAATATAAGTATTATCATTTTTCATATAAATATAATCTAACAACCTAAAATATTCTATTAGATATATAGGATCAAATGGAAATTCTTTTCTTCTGTAAAATTAAACCCACTGTTAAATTGAAAATTTATATTTTTTTCTTTAGCATAAATAATACTTATTATAGGTTATTGTTAATCAATAATTAGTTAGATTGATAATAAATATTAGTGTATTAGTTAACAGATACAAATATATAGACGTACGTAATCATAATAAAATATAAGAGATTCTCAAAATTAATATTAATTTAGATCAGTTCAAAATTTGATTCATCATTTTTCAGTCAAATTAATTTGTTTGGCCTAATTTTAATAAAAATAACACGATTTAATCGATTATATGTGTTAAATTTTAATTATTAAAAAATATCTTTAAAAAAAAACATTTTAGACGTCTTTATCTGAGTAGCTTCTATCTTATTTAACTTATATTTTTATGACAATTATATATTTACCGTTATTATTATTTGTTATAATGAAAATTATATAATTTTTGCCGCCATAAATGTTTTTTATTAACAATTGTATAATTACTATTAAAATTATAAACTATAAAATAACTAATGTCCAATTCCCGATAAATATTAGCAGCTCAACTAAAAAGTAATTTTTTTAGTAGTGGGCCTATTATCAAATCTGTAAAAATAATTAATTTATTTTTCAAACTCATTATTTAAAATAGTTATTTAAATATATAAATCTAATTTGTTGATTGTATAGATTTTTTTGCACTGTTAAGACATTAAATGAAACTCTTCAAAATAACAAATTTTTGTCGTAAACATATACAATAATAATGAAGAATATTTTAGAATAAAAAAAAGTGAAAACTCAAGTGGACTTACTTCACGTGAAGTTGATAACTAAGAGCCGCTTCACGTGAAGTCGATTGCACCTGAGTTTTCACTTTTCACCAATAAAAAAATATGGAAAAGTCTAGGGGCCAGCAACTTTGTTAAGGTGAGTCATTAGATGAAATCTCATACCAATCTCACACTATTAAAATCATCATTGATGGCCATTTAATGGCTACAAATCACAAAAGTTGCTTGCCCTAACATTCCTCAAAAAAATATATCTCAAATCTCTCTAAATTAAAATAGAGATATACCTGAACAGCAAGGACGCCATGCTTCTTGTTTGGAACAAACTTGCCTTCAATGGATTCATCAGGGTTATAGAGGTTAAGATTATGGAGATCAACATCAGCCTCAGCCTCAATAAAATCAACCCCACGGTTATTGCAAAGAATCTCAGGTTCACCCATGGAGTTTTGCACCACCTCACCAGCAAAGACATAATAGGAAACCAAAGCCTCAGACAATGCATTCTTAAGGGACCCCACCATTGATCCAAAGCTCATTGTTGTATTATCATAGCAAAAGAAAACACCAACATCAAGCGGTGGAAGAAGAAGGTCAAGGTTTGAGAGTGGTAGCCAATGGTCTTGCATGGGAAGCATGGCTGCTACCACCACTTCCTCTTTTCTTATTTTCACTTTCAATACTTCTTCCTTGTTTCCAATACCCATTATTTGAACTCAATGGTCAAAAACTCAACACTAACAAGCCAACTTCTGTATTGGTTTGTGTATTGTTGATTAATCATGAACAAATTAGCAAGGTTGCTTGTGTTATATATAGATAGTAGTAGCGAAGATAGGTACATATAAATAACAAGATAAATTAATTAATATAATATAATAAATTTTATNCCAACCCTCTCTAAAATAACATGTAAGTTATCCTTCATTATGTGTCACATTGTAATTGGTCCTTATCTTAACCATAGTTGGGTTATTTTATAATTTATTATTCTTAAAATATCAAAGCTCTACTTCCGTTAATTGAAGTACATTCCACTTCTCTATTTTTTGTTTATCACTTCATCACCTAGATTTGGTCCTTCCAAGCCAACGTCATCGCCATGCCCTTCCACACAACCTCTCTTCCCAGTATAGCCAGCGCCTCTTTTTGCCGTGGATCACTACTTAATTTGGTTAATTAATGGTTAATTTGGTTATTAAATTTTTTTATTAAAAAAATATATCTTTATTTAATTACGTAATGGAACATATATTTATATGTAAAATATAATATAATAAAATAAATCTATTCAAAGTATTTAAAAATATAATTAAAATCATGAACATACAAATATAATAATAAAATTTGTACTCCAAACAAATAAACATATT
>NC_029791.2:4139926-4141261 GCF_000816755.2 Arachis ipaensis | reverse complement strand
TAAATAAAGATATGTTTTTTTAATAAAAAAATTTAATAACCAAAATTAACCATTAATTATGTGGATAAGCAGTGATCCATGGCAAAAAGAGGCGCTGGCTATACTCGGAAGGATAAGTTACAGACGATGGAATTCAACGACGTGACTAAGGGATTATGCACTAAAGAAAGAGAGGTTGTGTGGGAGGGCAGTATATGGCGATGAAGTTGGCGCTTCTTGTCACGAACGTGATGGTGCTTGGAAGGACCGAATCTAGGTGATGAAGTGATGAAGTGATGAACAAAAAATGGAGGAGTGGAATGTGCTTCAATTAAAGGGAGTGGAGCTTTGATATTTTAAGAATAATAAATTATAAAATAACCCAACTATGGTTAAGATAAGGACCAATTATAATGTGACACATAATGAAGGGTAACTTACATGTTATTTTAGAGAGGATTGGGTAGCATTCACCTTAAATAAATAAAATAAATTTTCTTTGTAGTTCTAAAATTTTAAATTGAATATAATTAAATCATTACAATTTTATAATATATTAATATGACATCGTCAGATTCAATGCTGTGTTATATTAAGTATTATAAATTTCACAATTTAATTATTTAATGTATTGTTTCGTCAATAATTAACATATGCATAGAGAAATAGAGTGAAACAGTTCATGGAATCATGTGGCTCCAAACATTTAGTGAGTATAAGGTTGTAGTTGCTGATGAGTATTAATCGAGCACCCACCACTTTACTAAGTGTCGTCAACATCATCATTCTGTTTAATTTGCATCCCAAACTAATTAAGGATGTTGGAGGACCCAAAGAGAATAATGACCAGGAAAAATTATATCTATATATATATATGTTAATTATCAGATTCTATATACATGCTGTTGTGTGGTTATGGATGCAGCTTCTTCTAAGTGGTTCATAGCATTCTTAACACCATGGTCCATGGATGAGAGTTTGGAATGAAGTTGGTTGTGCCAAATACAAATAATGAAACACAACAAAAGCATGAAACACACTATTACATATCTATCATTTTATTTTTTCTTCCTCCTTATTCTCTTCCTTTATTTTTTTCGTTTTTTTCTTCTTTCGTCTCTTAATTAATTTGTTCCCCAGCAACACGTTCTTCTTCTTTTATGTAGCTGAGTTGGTTAAAAGTATCTTTACATCTAGCTTTTCTCTTTTATGTTTTCTTAACAAATTTACAAGTTGCACGTAGATATATAACATATCTCTTTTTTATCGGTTTAAATTTTTAGAAAAAATAATTTTATGATAAAATATTAAAATTTTTATGATTTAAAAATCTAGATTCGTTCTTTGTTCTTTGTT
>NC_029791.2:4137060-4139693 GCF_000816755.2 Arachis ipaensis | reverse complement strand
TGATACGTGGATTTTCTATAAATTTATTTTGGGGAAAAAATATAAAATCGTGACTTTGATCCTTTTATTTCACTATGACATTCACTATAAAAATAATGCCGAAATTTTATATAAATAAAAAACATTTTTATTATACATCACCAACTATAAGAATCAAAAGCAAATTTAATTAAGCGAAAGATTACCATATGTGTTCATAACACGCAGCGGAAGAAAAGAAAGTAATTCTTAAAGATCTATTTTGTGCTTAAACTTTATTCCAATAATAAATATATAGTAGATCAGATCTAAATACCTAAGTACGCTAGTAAAAATCCTTTTTTTTTTCTCCTTCGATGGTACGAAGGCGCTATGCGTATCCACACCGAAACCAACCTTTGCTGTCAACTCTTTGACCAATGGACATCTGATCTAAATTGAGAAACCTCTTGCAACTCTTTGCACGCCATAAAATTCTTCTCCAAGAATTAGGCTCACATACGTTTATGTGTGTAGAGGTAAAGGAATAAAACTCTTGTTATTCTCTTCTGTTTCTCATGTTTTCCTCTACCCTTGGCATACATATATATAGTATGAGATTTGTTACTGATTTTAAATTTGAATCTCAATTCAAATTTAAATCATATCTTTAAATTCCAAATTTGAATCCTTTAAATTTTATGAATCATATCATAACAATTTAAAACATAATCGATTTGGATCTCATCCAAATTTATAATTCAAATTCAGAAATAGAATAACTAATTATTTTTAAATCTCATTTAATATTCTCAATTATCATATTATTATTATATTCTTGGTGCTAGCAAAGAATATAATAATATTCCATTTGAATTAATATAATTATTTATTTGATCAAATCAAAATAATAATTAAATAATTCTATAGCAAAGATTAGAACACTCGTTAGTGTGTGACCCCATAGGTTCAATACTAAGCGGGTAGTAAATTAGTCATACTAAATTTACTAATCAAGGTTGGCGTCTAGCAACACTCCTCAACGACCCGATAGTATGAAGTAATATATTTTTACTAAGAACCTCAGAAGAACAAAGTATAATTCCTTCCATCTTTCCAGCTCTTGGTTAACCCTTAGAGTATGGTTTTAATTGTCAAACTTTAACTTGTTACCATTATTATAATGAACTGTAAATGACTTAAGAAACTCATTTCTTCATTCATTCAATCCCCTTGCCCAAGGTTTTATTCATCTCAGTCATTATAATCATAGAGCTCAAACTCTTTACGGAGAGTTGACGGATTCCTTATTGACTAATCATTAATTCTACAAGTATTTAAATCATACCCAATATCCATTCAACTAGCACCCTATTACTATGTTCATCTTGAGAATATCCTATTGACAAATATACGGTAATTATAACCATTAGGAATTCTCAGAATGAGTCAGTTCAATGGTCATATCTCTATATGCACCATCTATATATATAATTTAATAAATGAGATCTATTAATCTTCATCCAATGAAGACCATTATATATATATTGATCTTTCCGGATTATTATACTGACTCTTAACACTTTGTCCTGAAGTAATGTTAATTGTTGAGGTAGTCCCAAGTGAAGGGCTTAAAGACATGATTTGCCATAGACTCAATGAAATGTATGTGGGGTTTGAGAAGGTGCATGTACACCACCCAATCACCATTTTTCTTAGGACTTGGCATTGGCATCACATATCCAGCATCACCACCCCAATGAAAATGGTATGATCCAAACACGGGTTTTCCCCAACCAAAGTCAACTTTTGACTCTGGAAATCTTTGACCACAAGACACCACAACAGCGGGTCCCACATCAATTGTGTTCCCACAATAAATTCTCGCCAACGCTGGTGAAGGACGGTGCTCTTCCACCCAGTCAATCAGCCCTAGGAAGTGTTCTTCCGTCAATGCCGTTTCCAGAAACTTGTGAACCTCTTCTGCCACCCAACTCAACGGCTTCTCCACCAACTCCTCCACCGCTTTCCCGCCAAAAGGGATAGAAAGCACATTACCAAAATAATCATCCATCGTAGCTTCTTTGAGCCTCTTCCTTCCATCAACCACCACACCCATCTTGGCAACAAGCCTTTTCTCGCTAGAGGAGGAGGATGTAGCCATGGCAACCATCTTCCACAAGAACGCGGTGAAAGATTCAAGCTTTGTGCGGTTCTTGATAGGATCCGATGAGCTTGCAAGTGATTGCATGTGGCTGAGTTGATCAGCCGTGGTGTAATATATCCGGCTTATGAGTGAGTTGAAATGATTGGGTTCGAGTTGAGATGGAGGTGGAAGGGAAACATACATGGCGTCCAGGGAAGGGTGGATGCAAAGAGGGCGTCGAGGGATGAGGAGGGAGTGACGAAAACACGGCTGTGCTGCGGTGGTGGGCTTCATGGGGCGGGCTATCTCGGCCCATGAGACTAGGAACATGTTTGCTGAGTGTGCGTCTGCTATGCGATGATCGAAGGTGCATGCCACTATTATCCCGCCACATTTTAAAGATGTCACCTGCACAGTTGATTAGATACTAAATTCTATTGATTATATAATTGGGAGCCACTAAGCCGTTTTTTTTAAAGATATGTTTTAATAATTAAAATTTAATATATATAATCGATTAAAACGTATT
>NC_029791.2:4136011-4137012 GCF_000816755.2 Arachis ipaensis | reverse complement strand
GATAACCAAAAGCTCGAAGGAAGGATAAGAGTATATATATATATATATATATATATGAGTATTTTGTCATTTTTTATAATAAGGGTATTGTAATCATTTTCTATAAAAAAAATATTAATTTAGACTGGTTTAAGATTTAGTTTATTGATTTTTTGTCCTAATTTTGATAAAATTAATACGATTTAATCAGTTATATGTATTGAATTTTAATTACTAAAAAACATCTTTAAAAAAAGTTCTTTTTAATGTGTTTATCTAAATGACTCCTATATAATTATATGCCAATTGATGGTTGCAAAGGTATGAAAATGTTTTTAATATTTTTATTGTCAAATATTTTTATAAGATATAAAAGATAGTCTGGTGTTTTACCTTCATGTCAAATTTAAAAAAGAGTCGCATTTAAAGAATATAATATACAAAATCTAACCCGATAATTATATCAATAACTATTTTTATCATTTAAATATATAATCTTGAGATCAAATGGAACAATTCAACCATTATTACAAAATTCTTTATATATTTTTTATGGTTAAATAAAGCAAAAACTCACATGTTCAATGGTGATCACCAATTCTACTTTTTCTTTATAGTATATGTGTGAAATTTGTCCATTATTTTTTTTAAAGTCAAAAGGTATTTATTTCATAATCAAAAGGAATATAAAGGGTTTATTGAAGATAAAAATAAAGAAAAATAATAAAAAGACAGAGAATCTAAAAAGATGACTTTAATCCCTAATATTTCACTTGCAGGAAAATGAGAGGGCATAAAAGAGTTATAAAAGAGAAATAGTAAAATTTGTCCCTCAGCCAAGATGAATACATTACACTTTGATGAAACTCAAGCTGTGTATAATCAATCTTTATAATGTATAGTTGCTGTCAGCATTAGAAC
The DNA here is from genome assembly GCF_000816755.2 of Arachis ipaensis. Lineage (NCBI taxonomy): Eukaryota > Viridiplantae > Streptophyta > Magnoliopsida > Fabales > Fabaceae > Arachis > Arachis ipaensis. The sequence continues at coordinate 4,136,112 of NC_029791.2, read as the reverse complement.
TAACTGAACTAACTAAGCAACTCTCTTCTCCCTTAATATATATTTTTATTATGAAGGTGATTATAAATTTATAACTGAGAATTGTTAGATGATTTAATTTA
>NC_029791.2:4135625-4135992 GCF_000816755.2 Arachis ipaensis | reverse complement strand
TTAATATATGTTAAAAATAAGGTTGGACACATTGACACATAATGATATTTAGGTGTGTCTAAACGTGTTTGAAAAATAATTTTTTATTTTTTATCAACACACAATTTGGACATAGAAAACACACATATCAGACAAATATCGTATCCAAAATGTGTCCGACATACGAATACTATAAATAAAAAAAAAAAATTCTTACTTCATAGTTGATAATTAATTTATAATATTTATGTAACATGACTTGTTATGTATATCTGATAAAAAAAAAGACTAGCATTCATGATTTAAGATTTTTAAAAGAGCATATGAACACTTAAAAGAAAAGTATGATACACTATAATATATTATAAAAAAGTTTTCAAAGTTTTCA
>NC_029791.2:4134680-4135584 GCF_000816755.2 Arachis ipaensis | reverse complement strand
GATATATTTAGTATATTTGAAATTGTTCTTATTGGTACTATATATACCTGAACAGCAAGGACGCCATGCTTCTTCTTTGGAACAAGCTTTCCTTCAATGGATTCATCAGGGTTGTACAAGTTAAGATGATGAAGGTGAACATCAGCCTCAGCCTCAACAAAATCAACCCCACGGTTATTGCAAAGAATCTCAGGTTCACCCATGGAGTTTTGCACCACCTCACCAGCAAATACATAATAGGAAACCAAAACCTGAGCCAATGCATTCTTAAGGGACTCCACCATTGATCCAAAGCTGAGTGGTGTTGTGTTGTAGCAAAAGAAGACACCAACGTCAACGGGTGGAAGAAGGAGGTCAAGGTTTGAGAACGGTAACCGATGGTCTTGAATTGGCAAAACCGCCGCAACAACCTCTTCCTTGGTCACACTCACCCTCAACGCTAGTTCTTCTCTTCCATTATTACCACCCATTATTATTTTGTTATAGTCTAGAAAAATATAATAATATAATAATAAAAGTATCAATATTAGGATTACTAATAGAAGTATTATTCGATGAATTTGAGCTAAGAAGTTTTGTTAGCATGTATTTATAGGCGGGTGTTATACCTTACACTAGTGTATGGACAAAGTCACAAAGACATGTGAATATATATAATTCCATAAACGTGGTTGTTGCGACTTGCAAGGATTAATTGTAACTATCACTGAACTGCAGCAAAACCTATAGATGGCGGTGGTTTCAAAAAAGGCTATAACTCATGCCTAAGAATTATTAAATAATTTAGTATATTTGATTAAATTATTATTTAAGGATTAATAATAAATTTGATTAAATTATTATTTAGTATTTATTAATTATTAATTTTACATAAAAATAATTATTAGTTTTTATTACGGTAAAA